>NW_015151035.1:3727-35013 GCF_000732505.1 Cyprinodon variegatus | reverse complement strand
ATGTATATAGTAAAGAGACTAGAGAATGTTCAGACAACCAGCCTCAAGAAAAAATAGGTATAGAAGAGATACGGCAGGAAATAGGTTATCAGGTAGTCAAGAACTAGATTAGGTTAGAAAACAACATCTCAAGCTTTGAACATCTCACAGACCTCAGGATAAATCATCATTTTAAAAATGTGAAAGTAATATTAAGGTGGTAATTTAGCCTTTCCATTCATCTCTGCTAGAGTAGAGTATCGAGAAGTCACAAGACAGGAGGAGTCATTGTCTGGAGTTGTGGATCCTGGTGCATCACAGTAAAATGAAAAAATAATTTTTTTTGTATATTTATATATATATATATATATATATATATATATGTATATTTATAAATGATAATAATAAAAAAATAATAAAAAAAGAAAAAAAGTGCCCTGTAGTTAGGTTTTTTTTAGAAGCAGTAATTTTAGTACACCTAACTAATGAGTAACTCATATCTATTGGGGTAGAGGACAAACATGGAAATGTTGTTTTCATGGATTTTTGTGGCACCAAAGCAGCAAGAGAGATGGACTTTAGCCTCTAACCCACTGCTATCACAACATCCGTAGAAAGCTCAGTACATTAATTTGACCTGAACTGACTCAAGGCTGCCATCAACAGCTTTGTAGGTCGACTGATGTTCTGAAGTATTGACCAGTGGGTAATTATAGCAAAAAAAAATCTATGGATTTCTACACCAAAAATAGAGCACATACACATCCACAAAATAAGGTTGGGGCTTTTTTTAAATCATGGCACATTTTGAACCCCTCCCTAAAATCAACCAAACCAGGAGATCCTGGAAGAATCAGCTTCCCTCCCCATCCTTTCCCACAGTTAATCGAACGGTCAACCAGCAGGAATTACTGTCGTTCCAATGCTGTAGATGACAGACAGAGAGGAATATAAATGGACGGGAAAAGAAAGGACTTTCTAAGCAAAGGTCTGGAAATTCAGGTCACTTCTTCAAAGAGGACAATTCAAGAAGCTATCAAAGATTCTGTGGGAAAAACCTGCAAAGCATTTTGAGTGAACTGAAGTTCACCAGCAGCAGGTGTTATACACAGGGTCAGCTTCAGCTCCAGGCTTATCGCCCGATACAATGTGAGCACTGGATTGCGACAGAGGGGTGTTACACCAGCACCAGGTAAGGGGAACCAAAGTTTCAAAGGCGTGTCTGGCTTATCAAAGAGACGGAAATGTTCCAAGAGGGATGTGAGGGCGAAATCATCACACCTTCTTATGATGCCTTGCAACCTTTCTGCCCCGTATGCAAACGAGGCAGCACTTTAAAACCCTGACACAGGTGAGCTCTGCACCACTCAAGCATGGACTCCCTAGGCCTGCCACAGGTGAGCAGAGAGATTTTATATCTTCATGACATGAATAAGGCTCAGGAAATAATGCATAAAACAAGAAAATCTAACATATTTCTTTATTTTGAATTACAAAAACAAATCCCTTCTAAAAATGTTGCTTGTAGAAATGAATATTAGATATTCACCAATGTTGTATTTAATTTTGGCATAATAGCCAACGGACTGCTGACATTCAGCACATAAAACTCTTAGTTATTTATTGAAAAGCGCTTTTTTATACATAGAAATTTAACAGTAATTTAATAACTAACAAGACCATTCCCAGCAGACAGAACAGATGTGTTATCAAAGAGCAGATTTATGAAAAAAAATGTCTTTTAGTTATAAATGCTGAGGGGATTGGTCGATCATTTGTTGCTATTCTTGTGTGAATGGAATTTAAAAGCATGTGACCCAGATCAATAAGGTGGCATGTGATGAGCGTTGTGCTTGTGTGCATGTGTGGATGGCTGTTAGTACGACCAGTATAGATCTCACCAACAGATGCAGTATTTTGGGTAGAGGATACGGTTACATATGTCATGAAAAACAGGAGCACCACCTGCAGCCTGCAGTACAAAATAACTGTAGTTTATTAATCAGTGGTTGTGGTCTATAAAAGATGTGAGAGGATTGAGTAAGCAATGAGTGATTTAACTTTTTAAAACACTTTTTTCAAAAAAGCATAGATTTTAGTATATGTAACTCAAGTATGATATGTATACCTTTTTACTACGGTTCTTCTTTTTCAGTCATCTGACTCAAAGAACAACATAGAGCAAGGCCAAGATGAGCAAAAAGAAGAGAAAATCAGAGGTTTGGAAACATTTTTTGTAGACTTTTGACACATAGTAAGCTTATTGTTGGAGACGATTTATTTATTGTGGACTTTAACATGTTGCAGATCTTAAGGCAAGCCCAGCACACTCCACTCTGGCTTTGGTGGAGCCAGGCTCAAAGGACACAGACCCCTGGGACCTCCCTGAGCTAAAAGACACTGGGGTCCCATGGTCAGGTAAAATTGCCTTTTAAACTGTATGACACAGCTCAACCTTTTGCAGAATCTCTCTAAAAAAATGCTTTAATAGTTTGTTGGAATCTTTGCTGGTTCCTCCTAACATAACAGGAGTAACAAAGCAGGATTTGTAGGCTGCAACTGATTTTATAAGAAACCAATATTTAGTAGCTAAGTAAGTGTCATATTTAGGTGAGTTTTTAAGTCTGTCTTACACTAATGTACCCACATAACATGATGCTGCCTCCTCTGTACTTCATGGTTGAGGTGAAATTCTCAGGTTCCCACTGCTTTTCATTTACTACAATGATGTTATAGCCAAACACAATTTTAGATTCATCACACTACAAAGAAAATGAGGTAATCTGTTTTTTTTATGTAACATTTGGAGTGTTACTAACTTCTGTGTGGCTTCACTGAGCAAATAGACTCACAGTTGATATTAAAGCTCTCCTAACAGTTTCTGCCAGCTTTTTAGTATAGAAGAGAATAAAACTTTATTGTCATTCCACTGTCACAAATACAGAGCAAAAAAATTAATTCTCTGCATTCAACCCACCCCTTTGGGGAGCAGTGGGCTGCCATTGTGTGGCACCCGGGGAGCAGTGTGGGGTTAAGGTTCTTGCTCAGGGAGCCAGAGTGGCAGTCTGTGGGAGTCGGCTTGAACTCAGAACCTCTGAGATCTAAGCCCAATGCCTCAACCACTAGTCCACCCCTCCCCCCTATAAGCTACCCGTCCTCCATACAATTAATGCAATTAGCTCCAAATAAGTTCAAATCTGGAACACAGGTCCAATTTCCACTCTGAACAGAATGACTGCAAGACAGTCTGTTGAGTTTAACTGCTTTATAATTGTTTTTGAACTGACATTTGTGGCAGCTTCACACACATGGAAGCTGTACCCATGGAGAAACCAGACAAATAAAAGACCACTTCTTCTCTCCTGATTTACTTTAGTTTCCAAAGAAATGTTTAATGCCGAAACATTTGGTAGTCCTTGAAAGTTTTATTGTCAGAATGCAAAAATATAGTGTATGTGCTTTAACATTTACCATGCAGTCATTGACTACCCATTAAAGTATCCTTAGAACAACTCTGGGGTTTCTAAAGGTTTCCCCTGGTTCCTTTATTAATGTATAATTATGACCTGAGCATACAAATGGAGTAAGTGTGGATTTTATAGAATTACAAAAAGGAACAAAGATTTTTTTTTTTGTTCCACCAGCACCTACAGAGAAATAAACTGAGCTTTGACCTAATTCATTCATAGATGTGATAAAATATATGATCGAGGCAATTAAGAGAAACTGCTGAGTGGGAGAGAAGGCCAAAGTAACGATAAAGGCTCATCCAGGTTGTGTATGTCATCAGATATTTTTATTCCTAGTGCTACATGAAATTAAAAGAGTATATTTTCTAATACTATATAAAAAAATATAGCATTTCCCATTTGATTTTGGCCACTTTAGTATAATTTTAAAGGTATAGAGGAGGATTTATGCAAATGTTTGGCCCTCTCCACTATAAAAAAAAGTGCACATGCACTACCCTGTACCCGCTCCCAAGAGGGGATGCTTATTAAACGCGTGCGAGAGCATGCACAAGGAAAATGGGCTTGTTTAAAAGTTGCTGTTTGCATCGCTCATACAAACTTACTTTCCAAAAGATTTGAAATTTTTCTACTATGTCAGACTCACAACTGGTAAGTTAAAATTGGGACGAGCACGCAGGACAGCGTTACATAAACATGTCACCAGAATGATTTCCAATTAGGAGGATTACTTATTTTGATGATCCACCCAGAACCTCCTCCACTAGTTTGATTAGGTCTGCAACTAACAATTTTGCTCATCAATGAATCTGTTGATTAATTTTCCTATTAGTAATCGGATAGCAAAAGGTTCCTTGAAAATTATTTTTTTAGGCATGCTTTAGAGCCTCAATACTCCATTTAACAATTAATCAATTAACTAAATTAGTTGATGATTATTTCGATTAATCACAGTTAATCCATTTAATTGTTTCACTTCTACTTTTGACAATAGGTTATTTTCTCTTTCAGATCTAGATACCAAGGGTAAAGTGCTGAGGGTGCTGGTGTCAATTGTAAAGTTCATCGCCCTGCTGGGCCTCCTCTACGTGTTCATCTGTTCCCTCGACATCCTCAGCTCAGCCTTTCAGCTAGTTGGAGGTAAACACTTTTCTAACTGAGACCCTGCAGGTCATTATTTGAGCTATTCTAAACAATACTGTAGCAGCTAAATAGATTTTAGTCTTAAATTCTAGTTTTCTAATAATTATTCGTAACAAAACTATCAAAGCAGCTGTCATCCTGATGTACAGTTATTCCAAAGTAAAATATATATGCTACATGGTCCTTTGTTCATGTTGTCCAGGCAGAGCAGCAGGCGATATCTTTCAGGACAACTCGATTTTGTCTAATCCGCTGGCTGGTTTGGTCATCGGGGTCCTTGTCACTCTGCTTGTACAAAGCTCATCCACCTCTTCCTCTATAGTCGTCAGCATGGTCTCGTCAGGGAGTGAGTGCGAAGCACACAACACCATCACACTGCTAGCATGAACACACAGAGATGAATATATTGAGATGTGACAAAAATACTGATATGGATCTGTGTTCTCTGACAGTCCTAAAAGTCCAGGTAGCTGTTCCCATCATCATGGGCACCAACATTGGCACCTCGGTCACAAACACATTAGTTGCCATGACGCAAGCTGGTGACCGCAGCACCTTCCGCAGGTAATACTTTGACTGTTTTCCTGTGCTTGTAGAAACAACATTGAAAATATACAAAAATAAAGGTACTGAGACCTTTTAATGGAGCATGTTATTTTAAATAAACTAATCTCTTTTGCATTGTAGTTGGATGTGTGTATATATTATATAAAACAGTAACTGGAGCGTGTAACAAAAGTAATTTCCCTCTGGGATTATTAAAGTATTTCTGATTCTGATTCTGATTTCCTAATCAGGCTTTACAAGAAGGCCCTTGATCAATTTCCCTTTAGGAGTCATACAAGATATAAGGTGCTGATAAATAGAAAGACAGGCTTTATTTTACAGCGACAGTACGACCTGGACAGGGGTGATTGATAGGAACGGCCTCCCTGATCTAAACCCGACCAGTGTTCTGTTATTGGTCTTCTGTGCAAATCACAGTTTGTCCATAAAGAACACCAGGTTCGAGCACAAGGATGTCCATAAGTGCACATGGCACCAGGACACACCGGAGGTTGATGATTTTATACTTTGTAGTTGTGTCATCTGATCTCCAGTCACATGTCTCGGACTCTTGGGTGAAGAGAGGGGCTGAGCTTTCAGCCGAGGACCAGCTGGTGGTGAGCTGGATGTTCTGTTCTGAGTTTCTGTTGGGAACCAGAGGTTCCCAACAGAACAGAAACAGAACAGAACAGAAACTCACAACTCTGTTAGTGGGGTCTTTAACTCCCTCCTCCATGACGAGTTTCTCCCAAATCTCAAAGGAAGTTGGAGACATAGAGTTGGGGTGATCAATGTTTCAATTCAGTTTATTTATGTTGCGCCAATTCACAACACATGTCATCCCATTTTCACTTTACAGTTCACCAGATCATACAGTCAAATTGATTCAAAGTTTTCTATCTAAGGAAAACCAGTAGATTGTCGATGCGGTCATGTGTAGCTGTGGTCATAAGGTCTCTGATGCCTATCGTGGCGGCTTCCCAGAACCCAGTGGTGGTGCCTGGAAGTACGTGATACCGTCAAGCTGAAGAAGGAGGCCTACCTGGCCTTGTTAGGTTTTGGGATTCAGGAGTCAGCTGAGAGGTACCAGCAGGCAGCTTTTGCTGTCAGAGAGGCAAAAACTCGGTCTGGAAGGAGTTTGGAGAGGCCATGGAGGAGGACTATTGGTCAGCCTTGAAAGTGTTGCGGCAAACTGTCCGCAGCCTTAGGAGGGGGAAGCAGTGCTTCATCAACATTGTTTTCAGTTTGGGTGTGGAGCCGCTGACCTCGACTAGGGATGTTGTCGGGCGCTGGACAATGTACTTTGAGGATCTCCTCAATCCCATCGTCATGTTTTCTGAGGAGGAGGCAGAGGCTGGGGACCTAGAAGCAGACTCAGCCATCAGTCAGGCTGAAGTCACCAAGGTAGTTAGATAGGTTCTCCGTAGCAAGGCCCCAGGGTTGGAAGAGATTAGTCCTGAGTACCTTAAGTCTCTGAATGTTGTAAGACTGTCTTGGCTGACACGTCTCTTGGCTGACACGTCATGGTTGGGAACAGTACCCCTGGATTGGCAGACTGGGGTGGTGTTCCCTCTCTTTAAAAAGGGGGATCGGAGGGCGTGCTCTAATTACAGAGGGATCACACTCCTCAGCCTGCCCAGTAAGGTATAATCCAGGGTGCTGGAGAGGAGGATCCAGTTGATAGTTGAACCTCGGATCCAGGAGGAACAATTTGGTTTTGGTCCCAGTTGCAGCATACTGGACCAGCTCTATATCCTTCATTAGGTACTCAAGGGTTCGTGGGAGTCCACATGTGTTTTGTGCATCTGGAGAAGGCATTTGACCGTATCCCGCGTGTTGCCCTGTGGGTGGTGTTCTGGGAGTATGGGGTCTGGGGCCCTCTGTTAAGGGCTGTTTGGTCTCTGTATGACCGCAGCAGGAGCTTGGTTCGCATTGCCGGCAGTAAGTCACACCTGTTCCCATTTTATGTTGGTACCTGCCAGTACTGCCCTTTGTCACTGGTTCTGTTCATTACATTAATGGACAGAATTTGTAGGCATTTGTAGACAGGGACTAAAGGGTGTCTGGTTTGAGAACATCGGGATATCATCTCTGCTGCTCGCACATTATGTTGTCCTGTTGGCCTCATTGAACCAGGACGGGTGGGGGCACTAGGGCAGTTTGCAGGCAAGTTTATAGTGGCTGGGATGAGGCTCAGCTCCTCCAAATCTTAGGCCATGATTCTCCACCGGAGGAAGGTGGACTCCCCTCTTCAGTTTGGTAGAGAGCCCTTGTCTCAAGTGGACGAGTTCAAGTATCTTAGGGTCTTGTTCATGAGTGAGGGACAGATGGATCGATAGATGGATCGGTGCGCCGTCGGCACCCATCCAGCTATCAGTGACCACAGTGACGTGGTTGCTGTATTGGACTGTCGTGGTGAAGAGGGAGCTGTGTGGGAAAGGCTCTCGATTTACCGATTGATCTATGTTCCCACCACCACCTATGGTCATGAGATCTGGGTATTGACCGAAAGTACAAGATTGTGAATACAAACAACCAAAAATAGTTCCCTTCGCAGGGTGGCTGGACACACCCTTCAAGATGGGTGAGGAGCTCAGTTACCCGGGAGGAGCTTGGAGTGGAGTTGTTGCTCCTCCTCCTTGAATGGAGCCAACTGAGGTCTGGGCATATCTGGGCATAGACTGCTGGCTCTGTGACCCGGCCCCGGATAAAGCGGAAGAAAATGGAATGGAATGGGGGAAAAAAATGTAATATGCTGTTAATAAAGTTATTAAAAACAAATTAAATTAGGATTAATGAGACAGATGAGCTCAAAGTTGCATAATCACGGCCTGAATAGAAACTAATAACCCTAATCACATTATTTTTAGCAGTTAAAGTCTTTTGAAGTATGCTTTACGATTCAACACTGAAATTCTTTACTGAAATGGTTCCAGCTCACTCACATTAAATTAGGATATAAGCTATTTATTATAGATTATCTTAGATTGATGTCTAGATCTATTTGACCCATTATACTTTGATCTAATTTGTTCCATTGTAGCTCTGTACAGACCATGATGTTGCCAAACCAATGCCTTCACTATACTGTCCTCCAAACCTTTCCAGAACAACTGAATTCATACTGAAATTCAACTGAAGCAATAATCTATAAAGTAATTCGATGAATCCTCAAGATCTGGCTGGCTTTGCATTGGATTTTATATAGGCACACCGAAGGATACCAAAATAAAAATGTAGAGAACAGCTGCCAAATATTATAATATTATAAAGACTGTTTGTCTTTTTGTGTTTTATCTATTCCACAACCGTACACTAACATTTTTAGTAGGGATTTAAGCAGAGATGGGGGACCTGGAGTCAACAAGTCATCTCTATTTCATATATATGTTATAAATCTGGTTTAGCCTGTGCTTACTGAACTCACCTGGTTTAGTGGCTGGGCAAAACCAATACATGACATAGAGATGATTTGTTGACTCCAGATCCCCCATCCCTGAATTTAAGACATTGTAAAAGTTCAAGAGGGATGATTTATAACCATGTTTGCATCACTTGCAGAACACTATTCACTAGATGTAGAAAACTTTGAACCTTTGTCCAACCAAATATCTTATCAGCACCAAAAATAATAAAATATATATACAGCTGATATGAACGTTTAACCTGGACCATTACTGTGAATAAAATGTTCTTGCTTGAAAAATGTGAGGATCAGATTTCTGAAACACCATAATTATTAATATTTTTTTTCCCCTTCCATGCATAAAGGGCTTTTGCAGGGGCTACCGTGCACGACTTCTTTAACTGGCTCTCTGTGCTGGTGCTGCTGCCTCTGGAAGTAGCCTCTGGTTACTTGTACGTTGTGACCAAACTCATCATCGACTCCTTTCAGATCCAGAGTGGAGAAGCACCCGACCTATTAAACGTGATTACTGATGTCTTAACTGAAGCTATCATACAGGTGAGATGTCATAAACGTAATCTTAATTATTGATATTCTTATGATACCTTTTTTATTTGAATAGACTGTCAGAAGATAAGCATTCGGAAAAAATAAATCTAGGATCGGAAGAACCTGACCTTTGGGTTGTTCTGGTGCTACATATTGCTTTTCTGATTTTTATCTTCTTCCTTGTAATAGTGTCTCTTCTTTGAAATAAAAACATATAATGATGAGACATTTGATTAATGCTTGCAATAACTAGGATGTTGCTGATTCCATGTCCTCATTTTTATCAGGCTGATAAGAAGCCATTGTAAAATGCTCTTATCTTTGGCCTGTTTTCCTTTTCTCTTCCGTATCAGCTGGATGAGTCTGTTATTAGTGGACTTGCCACTGGAGACCCAGATGCCCAAAACAAAAGTATGATCAAGAAGTGGTGTAAAACCTACAGCAACACAGTAAGACACAAAGAGAGCAAAGTCAAATGTACAACAAATATCTGGCAGTGAGAGATTAAGAGCAAAACTGTGCATGTGTTTTAGACCTTACAGAATGTCACAGTTCCCGGTCCGGAGAACTGCACCTCTCCGTCTCTCTGCTGGATCGATGGCAACATTACTGTCACTCTAAAGAATGTGTCCGAAACATACAACATTCAGAAATGTAAGACGTACATGAAAATAAATCATCCTCATTACGTTTAGCCTATTGAATTTCTCTTTGGAATTAGCAAAGTATTTTTTCAACTGCATTGAAAAATTAAAAAAATAGATGACGTGTTTAAGGCAATTTGAGAAAAATATACCATGTATGGTTTTGTCAGTGAACCAATTTTCTGTTATGGACCAGGATCTTCAAAAAATTTCGGCCCACTATTACCACACTTATGTTTCCTAATAGTCCTTCACAGAGACATGTCCATACTGTGGCTGAATTACACATTTTGTTCATTTACTAAACACTTGAATGCAGAGTTCAGTTGGTACTGAGGGGCCAAAATTGTTCCAAGAAGATGTCCACCACATTATTACACCCTCACCATCATGTTTCCTTGATACAGACCATCCATACAATCATCTGTTTGATGCCAAATTCTGATCGTATTTCTGTAGCTGTTATGGAGATTCATTTGAACCGTACTTTAACTTTTTTTAAGGTTGAAATTTGCCTATAAAAGCTGTAGTCTCAGTTTCCTGTACCTCAGCTCACAGGAATGACATCCAATGGGGCCCTCTGCTGCTGTAACCCATCTGCTTTCAATTTAACATGTCTGCAGATGTGGTATTTCCTATATTTTTCTTATAATCAGTTGTATGTTGTTCTGCTGCCTTTTATTATATCAAACCATTTGACTCAGTCTCACTCAACCACTGAAAGGTGAGTGAAGGCTGTGTGTAAAAACCACTGTCAATTAGCAGTTTTTAAAATCCTCAGATAAACTCACATTGAACCAAGAGCAATGCCATCTGCAAAGTCCTCCAAACCTAAATTAATGCAAATCTTACTTTTGGACATGTCTTACCACTCTTAAATGCAATCAACTGCTGCAATGTGGTTGGTTGATTAAACAGACTTACACTGTGTATATGCCATAATTATTATTTTAAATCTCCATTTGTACCCATATTTCTGTGTGGGTTTCTACAGGTAATCACATCTTTGTGAACGTGAACCTGTCTGATCTGGCTGTGGGTCTCATCTTGCTGGCGCTCTCTCTGCTGGTTCTGTGTTCCTGTCTAGTCTGCATTGTTAAATTGCTTAACTCTATGCTGAAGGGCCAAGTGGCTGCAGTCATTAAGAAAATCCTCAACACTGGTAAGCAGCCTCCCACTCTGCGTATCCAGTCAGCTAAATAAGTAGATAGGTTGGCGAAATAATATGTTGCATGTGTGCACAGATTTCCCCTTTCCATTCGGCTGGGTCACAGGATACATCGCCATTGTAGTTGGAGCTGGAATGACTTTCATTGTGCAGAGCAGTTCTGTGTTCACATCAGCCATTACTCCACTAGTTGGTGAGATCAAGAAATGTATAATGCAGACACAGAAAGAGGTCTGTTTCTGTAAAAATAACCATTCTTTAATAATTAATTTTGTGAAATAGGTATTGGTGTCATCAGCATAGAGAGGGCATATCCACTATCTTTGGGCTCAAACATCGGCACCACCACCACTGCCATTCTGGCAGCCATGGCCAGCCCTGGAGACAGACTGGCTAATGCTCTACAGGTAGATAAATCAATCACAAAATGACCGGAATGATTATTTTTCTTGAATTGCTTCTGAAATTGTTTTTATGTTAATAATTTTTAATTATGTCTCATGTAAAGTAGAACAAAGCTGTTGGTCATTTATATTTGTAGTGTAAATGTTGCTAAACCCATTTGAAAACATTTACTAATAACAATATACAATATCCATATAAATTTAAAGCTAATGAGAAAGACTAAGAAAGAACAGTTAGACTTATTATACTAGTAAAACGTCATTTTTTTTAAACAAAGACAAATGTTATATTTGTCTCTCACAATGGTTTTTAACAACTTCTTTATTTGCAATAAAAGCTACATCTAAAAATATACATCTTAAAATGATTAAACAAAGTAAAAACTGTGTACTGTCATGCAGGGAGTGAGCAAAAGGTTTCAAAAGGAATTTTCCTTAAAAAATATTTTTTTTAGAAAAGTAGTGCAAATCTTCTCATTAATTGCAGATCATAGGTAACCTTTCAGGCCAGATCAGTAATGTGTAATGCTCAGGTTTAGTTCTACAGATTATTATCTGAGTGTTATGATTTGCAGATTAGAGATGAATTCAAGGACTGGTTCTAACTAGCAGATGGTACATACACATTTTTTTGACTTAATATGATTCCTTATTCTTAAAAACTGTAGAAACATTTTTCAATCGAAGTAAGCAAAAGATATTCAACAAACCATTTCAATCATTTCCCCAGATTGCCCTTGTGCACTTCCTGTTCAACATCTCTGGAATCATTTTATGGTATCCAATCCCCTTCACTCGAATACCCATCCGACTGGCCAAGGGTCTGGGGAACGTCACTGCCAACTACCGCTGGTTTGCCGCAGTATACATCATCTGCTGCTTTTTCCTGTTACCACTCTTTATATTCAGCCTGTCGCTTGCTGGTTGGAAGGTCCTTGTTGGTGTGGGCGTACCTTTAGTTGTCATGTTTATCATGGTCTTGGTGATCAATGCACTGCAGAAAAGGAAACCTGGATGGCTGCCTTCCGGACTGCGATCCTGGGACTTCCTCCCTCTCTGGGCCCACTCTCTGGATCCCTGGGATAAATTGGTTGGAGTGTTTATAGCCAAATGCTGCTGCTGCTGCAAATGCTGCCAAATTTCAAATGATAGTCAGGAACATGACGAGCAAGAATCTGATGAACATTGTACAGAAATACATAAAGAGGTGTATGACAACCCAATGATGTCTGTAGAGAAAGTCGTAGAGAATGAAACAAGGATAGAACTAGATATTATAAAACAAACACAACTTTGAGGGTTTATATTTATTGTATTTGTGTGTTTGTGTGTATGGTTTATAGTGGCCATGGCACACAAACTTAAAGAAATCTATCTATATTTATATGATTAAGTGAAGTTGGCATGTTTTTATGATGAGAAATAACAATGAACACAACCTGAAGTGCTGATGTTTATTCAATTGACTGAAGTATGAATCTATATTTGTGTTGTTATTAGTTGATCCTCTGAAACAATGGATCCTGTCTCTGTCAGCATCCTGCTCTGTTTGCAATTTTTAACTCACTCATTTCTCTTTCATATTGATTTATTCTTTCATTTAAGTTTGTTTGTATGAAGAACTACTGAGACATCAGTGTGTTACGTAATATGTTTGAACAATCTGAGTTTGGAGAATTTAGAGAGTTTTTGGGGATAACTGCAAGCCAGAGGGTGGTCAGTTCCAAGGAAGATTTCTAATATTTTTTTTACAACAGTGTTTAGTAGTTGATGCTAATTAAATATCAACTTATACTTGTACTTTAGCTGATTATTGACTTAAAATCTCAAACTTATTTTCAGTAAGTTTCTTAGAAAATGGGTGCTACAAAAACAAATCTACCTGAAAGAAAAGTAGTACAATATATAAAAAAAAATAGGACATTGTTAAAGAACTTGAGTAGATACTTATGATGGCTACTTACCATTAGCATGTTGTTGTTTTTTTTTTTTTTTTTTTGTGGCAGATATTTATAATGAGAACACATGTTGAGAAAAACACAAAGTTAACTTTGCACATAATTAGCTTGAATCCTATTGAATTGTTACAAGTCATATCATAGCAGAAATTAAAAACAATAATAATACATTTTATTTGTAATGCACTTTATATTTAAATCAACATTTCAAAGTGCTGCATGATAAAACAAGTGTTTAATGAAAGAGAGCATAAAACACCACTATGTAAAGGTAACATATGGGAAGTCTAGCTGCGTGGCAGCTTGCTAATTCTAGACTTAATGTATGTTATGAGTCATATATTTCTTTAGGAACACAGTAAGCTATGAGTATGTTTGGCGACATATTGTGAAAACATTATTCTATCTTTCATAAACAAGTAAACCCCAATATTGGTGCAACATCTTATAGCTCTCCTCCAAAAAAAGCTGGTTGGGGTAGAATATTTGACAGTCAGGAAGGCTCCAGGTTCCTAAAAATAATTTGTTAGTAGGTCTGAAACTAAGAAAAGTCCACAATTACTGAGCACTAATTTAAGTTATTTGATTGTATAATCTGAAATACGCAAGCATCAGTTTAGGTATCTACAAATGCCTCATTCCAAATCATGCTAAACAATACGGATGAAAATATAAACCTTATCTTAGTAATCCGAAAATAAAAAATAAATCAATTGACTATGATCTTTAGATGTACCCTTGAAACTCTGCTGGAACTGAGGTTATCTGAAAGATAAGATTGCAATATAATCAGGATATTAGCAGGCTTCCTCATGCTTTATATGTGCATGCCTGAACACTAGTCTGCATATCCTGTAAGCAGGCTAGCATACAAGACTATGGAAATAAAAAGGGAAAGCTGAAAACAGACATTTTCTTATACTTACTTACTAACCAGGGTTAGTTCTGTGGCACAGCTAGCTGCTATAAGAAATTAAAAACTGTGAGCCTTAGCTTTAAATGGTTTATTTAAATCTATATAAAAGCAGAAATATGTTTCATTATGTCACTGATACCATAAAGCAACAGCATAGCCTATCTCAGATCAAAATTAGTTTATGGTGTAGAAATCTGGAAACTTTCCTTAAGTAATGAAGTAATACATGGCATCTTTTGGGATTTTGCACTTATTTGGCAGATGTCTAATTATAATTGGGAGAAGCTTCCTGAAACTAATCTACACGCTGATGCATTCAAGAAGAAAAACAAATTGTGTCATGAACTGTATCTAAATGCAGGATATACAGTGTATGAAGGTAGAACAAACTCTGCAAAAGAACCATCAGCTAGGTACGAAACTGCAAAGTTTTAATTTACCTGTCAAGTCTTTCTGTATGTTTTATTTTATTTGTAGTTAACTATGGAAAAGTGATGCTGAAACATAATTAACTCACTGATCAAGTCAATGATTGGCTTTTATCTTTTAAATAATGGTATAAGACATTTCTAGAGATAAAACCTAAAAAAAAATGATTGATTGAGGAGATTCAAGAAATGTCTCATCATTAAAGCATGTCCTAAACAACATGTTTCACTGCGCCTGTGTTATTACTCTGTTAACAGTTATCTGCAGTTTTTCACTTAGCAAGAAAGGTGGTTGTAAGCTATAATTACATTTAATGAACACTTGACAGTAAGAAGAAATCAAGCCAAGTATTAATATATTTAATAAGCCTTATCCTTTTCTTTATGTTTATCTGGCTACATTTTTACAGTTTGTGTAATATCTCTTCAAACAAGATCTCTCTGCAGTTAGTGTAAAGATTTAGAGCTATATTTGTGTATTTTTTGGGAAGTTTGAGTGTGTGTGGAGGTAGTGGTGAGTGGATCAAGGAAAATCCCACTGCTGGCCTCCCAGGGAGACATGTACGATTATGATTTAAGCAATCAATAAGTCAACATTGATTGCATTCTGATGTGCATGACGCAGCAACCACAAAAGCACCGGCTCAATCAGAGAACTGACTCCTGCACAATAAAATGTGCCAAATGGACACATTTACTTATCTAAGCATTTTAAAATGTTGATAAGTTAGTGTTTAAGAGCTTCTTAATGACTAACATTATCTATGAATGTATTTTATGTTGCTGCTTATTTCTAAGAAACATTACCTTCATGAACAAAGGTTGAAAATGTGGATCATGGTAGAAAAACCCTGTTGTAGAAAATGTTCTCCCTCCTCAGCCATTTCCAGGAAATACAGGGCTGGAAAAATACAACTGCTGGAATATTATAACTATTCCCTGTGAGTTATTAGACTAAAGATATTGTAGTTTAAGGAATGCCTCTTTAATATGTTTAAATCACTTTTTTTTAATCATCAACTCAAAATGTGGCGCGTAGCTTCAATTTTGCAAAAATAAATAAATAAATAACCCTGCTGCTTTCCCAGTTTAAAAAAAATATATATATATATTTAAAGCCATAATTCCCTGAGGGTGTTTTTGTGAGATTTGAAAGCCTAGGTAAAGTACCACATAATTGTAAAGAAATAGTAAAATTAAACATGATTTTCACTTTTGTTTACGTATAAAAATCTTAAAGATGGAGTGTACATGGTGTATGCATTAGCTAATTTTACCAATGTGTTGTAAAACTGCTTATTTTCAGTCAGACTGAAAAGACCTAAAAATAAATCACATGTCTTATTGCAATAATTGGTTGTCATCTGTACATTTCTGAGAATATCTAACATCATTTGAAATAAGGCTGTTACATAGCAACATGCAGTTTAGTAACTAGGCATGGCACAGCAAGTTTATTTATTATATTATTATAATTATTATATTATTACAATTCACTATTAAGACAGTTCAATAGAAAAAGCACATTGCAATGGCATAAAGGTAATCAAATAATTAATAAACCTGAAACATTAAAGAGAATGAAAACAAAGATTTAAAATTATAAGATGACCATAAAAAATATGATATAATGATTCATAATAAATTGAAAGAAAATATGGAAAGCTATGTTCAGGTAGTTCAGTCAAAGACGATTTAATGACGTTTAGGGTTTCAATATTACTACAGCTTTCTAAGAGTTTGTTTCACATTAGCAGAGCACAGCAACTAAATGCTGCTTTTCCATGTTTGGTTCTGGTTCTAGGTATGCAGAGAAGAGTTGAACCAGAAGACCTGAGAGGTCAACAAGTCTGTAACATAATGTAGTACTAAACCATTCAATGATTTATAGACAGAAGTATTTTAAAGTCTAAGACACAAGGAGCATCTGACTTGATGTTCTTCATTTTCTTAGTTTTATTGAAGATGTGGGCAGCACCATTTTGGATCAACTGCATTTATCTGATAATTTCTAGGAAGACACTGCTAAGTAATCAGTTCGACTAAAGATGAATGAGTAAATTAGTTTTTCAAGATCCTGCTGAGGCATTAGTCCTTAAAAGGAGCATTGTCAAGTCATATGGCTATACAAAAAAGCCTAAAATCCATTTTACGTACTAAAATAAAAGGTTGTATGCACCAAGTGTCCACCCTGATATTGTTTTGATCATTATTTTTAAGCCTTAATAGAACCCCAGCACAAGGGGCGATGAGCAGACATAAACAGATGTGTGTACCATCTTCTGGCAGTACTATCTTTAATATTAATGGTACCTAGACCATAGATGCTAAGAATAGCATTTGTATCATTATTATCAGTACTAATATTACCACACAGCTTCCATGTTTACTCCCTGTGCACATGCTTAGTGTTGAGGATCAAATGTCTATGACGTAAGCAAGCCCAAAGCGAGCCAACTCCCCCCAGCGTCATGTCCTTTTAAAACCAAACCTTTTCTGTCCTCTTTGTCCGTGGCCACGTCCATAAGGGAGAGGCATATCTTCTTCAGCTGAAACTACATCACGTGGCTCCTTTGCCGTGGAGAGTCTGATTTGCTGGCCAAAGCACACTTCCTTTTCTGCCTACGATCAAAAAAGAAGTGAATTGTAGCTTCTCATCTCAATCCAGTCTGCCCAGTCTACTTTTTTCGGTCAAGGTGGTCTATTTTTGCTGCTGCCCAGACCAGTCCTGCCGGACTGCCTGCAACGCTCGGACTGGTATTCTGTGATACTGGGCATTTGCCCGGTGGGCCGGTCCTAATTTCAGCGTGCGAGGGCCGGCCCTCCTTAAATCAAATCCTTAAATCCTACCTGTGACAGATAATAACTCAAGGAGCTCAAGAAGTAAAACAATGTTAACTACGTAAATGGTGAATGCAGTATATTTAGCCCTTCCTTTTCATGCACATTCTTGTGATGGTTGGCATATGGTGTAATTTTCTATTACTTGAAACAGTAAAATCCTTGCAACAAAATAAATTATAATAAAACTAAAATATTTTCTTTAAACCAAACTATGATGTTTGTCTTATATTTGGCAAATTTATGTTTGAATATTTTATAAAAATATGTTGCAGCGCATGATGGGGTTTTGCATCTAAAGGCTAACGTTTCCCGTCTTACGTGCATTGTTGCCTGGTTGGGATGTTTCCCAATCTGGCAGTTTAGAATGGCCCTCTATGGCTAAAAAATGTTTTTCTTAAGATTTATGGCCTAAGAGATCAATAGACTTTGGTTCAAATAGGCCAAGATTTTGTATATCCAGGCGAAAATCTTTTAGGCTGGAAAACGCTGGTGATGTGGTGAGTGGGGACGTTACGCAGCAGCAGTCACTGATGCATCTGTGTTAATAACCAGAGCCAGTAAAACCGCATTATGGAGGTCTTGGTGATGGTTGTCGTGTGATGCTTGAAGATAGATCGGTTAATCAACAGTGTGTCTTTCCATTGTGTTTCACATTGGAGTAGCACGTGTTTGACTGTGCTTCATTTTGTTTTTTCGGAGGGGGTCCATAGGTGGGCCGGTGTAGATGGAAAAATGCCATTGCTAAAAATCGTTCCCAGTCCGAGCCTGCTGCCTGCTGCCAAGGAGCTGCTCTGAGTTTCCAAATGGTCATCAGGTGCATTTACCTGAACTGCTGTAAATGATTAAACAATCGCAGAACAGTCATACAGATCTCTCTTTCCCATTATTTACCCATTGTCCGCTTTGTCTTTTGAAATAATGTGATTAGGTTTGAGTGGATAGCATCGTTAGCGTCATGCTACCTCACTTTTGGCCATTTGTATACATAGTGGCAGATATTTTGTGAGAATTATGATCTTTTATTCAACCCTTAAATCGTCAGCTTCAGACTACCTCACTTTCCGTTTATTTTCAGTAGCTTGTAGAGTTTACATAGTTCATTAAACCTGATAACAATGTGACAGGGATTATTGGGTTTTAAAACAGAAACACAACTAATAAAACATTAAGACGCTGTAGATTCTCAGAAAGACTTTGTATGCAACATTAGTGATTTACTGTGTCTAAATGCAAACCATGTCATATAACTTGACTATGACCCTTTAATCTTAGAAATGGTCTTTAGTTGATAGAAGGCCGACTTTTCCACCGTCTTTATATGCCTGTGGAGGTACAGGTCTAAGTCCATCACTACACCCAGATTTCAAGTCTGATTGGTGGTTTCTAGTTGTACCTGAAGCTGTGTACTAACATTTATCACTGTTTTGTTACAGAAAATTATTACTTCTGTTTTATTTTGATTTAGTTGAAAACAAGTTTTCCACATTGTTGCTTTGATATCTTTGCATTTACCCAGTGCTTGAGTGGACTCACTAGTTATATTTATGCAGTTCCATTTGCGTACTTGAGTAACTTATTGAAAAAAATATTGTAAGAGCAGCTGTACTGCATTGTGTTTTGTACTTGTACTTCAGTTATATTTTTCTGAACTATCAATAGTCTTAGCTGAGTAAGATTTCTGTCTACTCTGCCCACCACAGATAACTGCACCTATTAGGAAACCGGGTAAATGTGCAGTGAACTGTAGATATTGAGTAACTTATCAGGTATCAATAAGTAGTTTATTTAGAACCCGATATCTCACATGTGCAGGGTTTAATTTATTTTATTGGTCCTCTCTTTCATAAACCTGTTGATGAAAAACATGATCAATTGTATGTTTTCATACTTCTGTAATCTTAACTATGTCTATCATTTAACAAGTACACTATTATTTCCTGGCCATAATTTCAATGCCTTTATGGAGTCAAGAATCATACCAAGGAACTAAACATTATCTGACCCTTAACTACTATTTTTGTTTAGCCTAAAGTAAAGTGAAACATCACGCCAAGCACATACTGAGCAACTTATCATTACTTAAACACTACCTGACCATTAACTGTTTTTTTTGGGTATCCTTAAGTACAGTAAAACAGCACATTAATTCGTTATTAATTCCTGATTAGTAACTATTTGTGTTCTGGATGGACGGACGGACGGACGGACGTAGCTCCTCCAAACTTGTAAGACCTTCACAGAAAATTTTAATTTCATTATTTTACTGAAAGGAAATGAATTGGGCTATGTGCTCTTTTTTGTATGATTCCTGTATCTTTTCCCTTTTATTTCATGATTGTTTGCCAGTTTACATAGTTTACACTAAATTCTAAAGTTTTAATGGTACAAAACACAAAAGAGCCATATATGAAGTCCGTGGTGAATATGTGAATTTTGAGAAATTCAGTCTAACAGAATTGTACTTCCAAAATTGACCAAGATTTTACCTGTTCTGGTTATAATTTTTCTTATTAAAAGTTGCAAGCACTCCCTGGTACATATAAGTTAGATATTTCCTCATAACCCTGTTTGCTTGTATTCTTTATTTGTGGTAGTCATTATTAAAACACCAAACAAATCCCAGAATTTCAATTGACAAACGCTGCCATCTAATGGTGACTATCAGCCAAACTGAGGACATCTGCTATTTTTGAAACAGCTTTGTAGTAAATAATTTAACAAAGGCCTTTATTTGAGCACGTAAATTCTTTAACTTGATCAAATGGTCCAGCCTAGAGAGACTTTTCCAAGCCTAATAAATCAGCTCAACATTGTAGACCCATAAACAAGACCAGTAGTAAAACAAACGTATTCATGAATAATCTTCTACTGACAAACACAAAAAACACATGTCTCTTTTAGTGATGGATAAGAGGAAAACAGCTGTTGGGCTATCAGATGTAAACAGTCTACTGCACAATTACAAAATAAAAACTTTATTAGCAGACACAGACTAAGGCCCCATTTAAACTACATCTCTGAAACTCTGTGCCGAGTTTGGACCGAACTTGGATCAGTTAACTGTGCTGAGCTTGGTTCTTATGACGGTTCTCCACCTCCTACTGGCGTTCCATAATACTACAGCTCTCTCGCCATTTCTGATTGCTTACGTAATCAGAAATGGCGTCCATAACAGTCAGGAACTTAAGTGCCTGGATAGCGTCCTCCGTACAAATTTCAATGAGAGCCTCAGTCTCTGCATCATCCCAGGTCCCACAACACTCTTTTGATACAATTTTTTGTTAATAGGCTGAGAAGAAGTTTGTGTTGTCGGAAAACTCTCGAAATGAGTCAGCTGACTGTAAGGAGATGACGCGGTCTGCTCATGCACTCTTTGTTATCAGAGAACCGGTTCACAACTTAACCATCCTAAGCCCTACTGTTGAACTAGTACTAGATTTAGCGTGTTTCGGTTGTGTCTGGAACAGTCCAGTTCAGTTGCATCCCATTTACACTCAACAGTTATCTTGGTTACCGTGCTCGGACCGTTCTCTACATGGTTTCAAAAGGTAGTGTAAATGGTGCTATAACATGGAGAAGAACATGGTTGACTAAAGTTCACAAACAATTGAGTCTTACTATTTACTCATGACTCATGAATAACTGTAGACAGATTGTCGTGTTAGAAAAAAAATTATTGTCAAAACATCTGAAAAAGGAGAAGGACCAGCAGTTTTTACAAATCTGTACACATATTTCATCTGAGGATATGTAGGCCCCGATCATCATCCTGCCACCTCAGATACGAGCATATTTTCACTAATGTGGCCCTAAATCCTCTGTTTAGCTAAAAGAGTTTCAATATTCACAAATTTATGCATGTAATACACACACGGCCAGTATGATTTACATATGTACAAAAAGTAAAAACACACAAACAGGACACAATAAAAATGCCTAATCCAGATTTATGAGGAAATATATCTTAATTTACCACCACTGCTCTGTAAACTTTCCTTTATTTGTTTGTAGTTTGTTGAGATTCCCAACTTGACTTGAAACACAAATATCAGGGTGTTGTTTGTTCTTTTTACCAGGGAATGATTTACAACCATACTATAAGCTAATGTGAATGCCTTCCAAGTAAATCATCTCCAACCTGTGATATGTTGTTGCAAATGATGTCCTGTTAAAAAGTGTCTCAAGTCAGGAGAGTCTTTAAAGCCCGCACACAATGCCAAACATGCATACAAAAGGTAGAGTTCTTACTGCTGCCTCCATGAAAGGAGAAGGAACCGGAGATAGCAGCTTGATTCTGAATGCAGCCACTGTTTTTTTTGCAAGTTTACTCATAAAAATCAAGATTGGATTGAGGATAAATCCTAGTAACAGCAAACATTGATGTGATTTAGGTTACCGGTATTCTGTTTTTTCCTTCTTTTTTACATTTTGTAAAATGATCATAGTAAACACTAATTACTTAAACTTAAATTTTTTATAGCATCTTATTAAGTTTTTGCAAATATGTAGCCTACCTTTGGCAACTTTAATAAGGAAACTATCATCAAATAGTCCCTTACCTTTATTGTTTTCTTTAAAGCAGAAGCAATTCACTACTTTTGCATTGTATTTTATGATTGTGTACAGCACTTTGGTCCTGTCCTGTCGGTGTATAAAGTGCTTTGTAAATAAAGTTGGTATGCTATTGTTTTGCAGTGGCGATCTCACCCACTAGTGTAATTTTTGATGGTGTATTACTCAGCTGATGTTAATTGTAAGCTGAGAGATCTGCATGTAAATCCTGTCGTGATCTCTCATTGAATATTTGAATAAGGAAAATACAACAGCTTCGGAAAAGAAAACAATAAAATAATTTATTCTTTTTCAAAAAAAGAGGCAGTTTGTGTTTTTACACCTATTGCACAAAACCAAAATCAGCTCATTAGATCTGCTAAGTACAAAATAAAGCATGATATACAAAAGAAAAACATTAAAAAACAATACATTTTATATCGTAGCACCACTCATTGTATAACTCTACAGGGCAGAGAAATCATTTACACTCGGATGGGATTCTACATCATTCACAGGCTTGTATATCCGTGTCCCTTTTTCAGACAGCCTGATGGGGACCCTTAACATACAGAAACCGCTACAGGTATCCATGCATGCAATGACAGGCAGCTTATATATTCAAAAGAGAGCTCCGTCTTTTCCATTTTTTTTTCCTTCTTTCCCATATCTAAGGGAGTTGTTTCTGTGTTATTTCTACCAGAAGGCACTAAAAAATGTCCAAAGGAGAAGGGGTGTTTAATTTAGAAAGGGATGGGCCCATAGTAGGCGGTGTATGCTGCGACGATACCCTCGGTGTCAGCCATATCATCGCAAGCAACATTCAGCTCACACACTTCTTGCAGGCTGTAAGAAACGAGTGGGGGAAAGAGTCAGGAATGTGTAACATTTTCTCACATGACAGCTAAAGTATTTCAATAAGTGTCAAAACAATAGAAGGATTTATTTATTGACTGATGGTACCTTTCCAGCTGCAGAGGGCTGAGCTGGCCTTGGACAGCTCTTTCTCTCCTCAGAAGAATAGAGGCCAGGTCTCTCTTCATAACCACATGGGAATCTGAGAAAAGAAAGCGAGAGGAACCAGTTTCAATACCTATAAATTACATTTTAATAGAATTACGTTTGTAAAAATGTGCTAATGTTCTCAATAAGAAAGACAAATGATCACCTTCAGCACTGACAGACTCTGAGGAGGATGAAGAAGAGGAAGATGAAGATGCAGCAGAGTCCGATGCTGAGGAGTCAGAAGCTGAGGAGTCAGATGCTGAGGAGTCAGAAGCTGAGGAGTTGGATTCTGAGGATTCTGATGATTCTGAGGATTCAGATGATTCTGAGGATTCAGCAGAGGAGGACTCAGAGGACTCAGAAGAGGAGGAGGACTGTGATGATGAATCAGAGGCAGAGTTGGATGTAGAGTCAGATGTAGAGGATGAAGCTGAATCAGACTCAGATGAGGAAGAGGAAGAAGGATTGGGAGCATCAACTGCAGGATCGGCAGCTGTGTCAGCTTCTGGATCCACGATGACCTCAGGTTCTACAGCTGAACAGAATCAAACAAATTATTATAGGAACTTGAATTGCCTGCACACAGTAGTGAGAGCAAAACAACTTCAGGAAAAGGTTCTGTCCTTACCTCCCATGGACCAGCACACTGACAGAAGAGCACAGATGGAGAGCAGAGCCAGAGTCTTCATGGTGTCTTGTAGATGGGTTTTCTCCTCTGTCAGGCTGATTTCTTTGTGCCGCTTTCTTTCCTTCCAATGTCTTGTTGTGTTTCTGTCTCTAAAGTCCAGGTCAATATATACTGTAGTCCAGCTCTATTGTCAGAGCAGACCCACACGTTCAACACAACTCTCTGATTGGCTGGAGAATCAAATATCAATGTTTCCACTTCCACTTGTCAGGAAAGCTGCCACAAACACCCACACAACCTCTGGCACCGAATCGAAAATGTCTTGCAGCGTACACAGCCACAAGCATTCCTTTCATTTTCCTGTTTGCAAACAACATGGCAGGGCTTGTAGTT
Organism: Cyprinodon variegatus; assembly: GCF_000732505.1. Classification (NCBI taxonomy): domain Eukaryota; kingdom Metazoa; phylum Chordata; class Actinopteri; order Cyprinodontiformes; family Cyprinodontidae; genus Cyprinodon; species Cyprinodon variegatus. The sequence continues at coordinate 10,981 of NW_015151035.1, read as the reverse complement.
ATACAGGGCCTTGTAAAAAGTCTTCAACCCTCTGAGATTTTTTCTCATTTTACCTTTGTGCAGCCATACACTTAGTTTGTGGGAATTTTATTAAATAGATCAACAGGAAATATTCTTATTATTATAATAATCTGTTTTTCTTTGTATAATAGCTAAAGTTTAGTAGGATTGGATGAAGAGTAAACACCAGGTTTTATAAATCATATTATTAGTTGAATTTAGGTCTCAAAAGAGACTTTGCCATTCTAATACACGAATTTGTCATTATATTAATAAATATCCTACTGTTGCCTAGGATGCATGTTGAGGTTGTTGTCCTGCTGGAAGGTGAGCCTCCATCCTTTTCTTAATTCTTTTGCGTCTTCCAACAGGATTTCTTTCAGGATTTTACTACTTTTAGCTCAGATTTTTTTCCCCATCAACTCTGACCATATTTCTTGGCTGTACCTTCCACATATCTCATCCATAATAGTTATGTTATCCAGAGCAGTTTTCTATATTGATGCTGGTATAAGTTTAGGCTGCTGGAGGACATGAAGACCACTTTTTCTCGTTCTGCTTCTGCTCATTCCTATCTCTATTCCCCCATTCCACAGCATTTGTTAATTCCACCCATAAATGTGTGCTCTCTCTGCTTTCTCTCATCATAGCAGCTTCAGCTGGTCTGTTCCTGTTTGGCTGTGACATCATCATGGAAAGAAATATCATCTGTGCTGCTGCCATCAACAGCTTTTTTTATAGATGTTCGAGCCTCGCCTGTTTTTCAGTGTAGTCCTGTTTCTCTTACTATGACTAACTGTATGTGCTCTCTTTCATCGTCTGACATGATGAAAGGCTAATCTGTCTGACTGTGTCTTTGCAGGATGGGGCCACCTGTGGAGCTTGTTGGCAGTTGCCTTTTCTATCTTTGTTTCTTTCTGTATGTCTATTTCTATCTCCTTAAACCTCAGTCGGCCTCTGCAGATGGACACTCACACTAAGCCTTGTTCTGGAGGTTGTTTCCTGTAAAAAGGACGTTTTCCTCTCCACTGCTGGTACATGCATGCTTGGTGGGAGGGATTGCTGAAGAGTTAACAACAAAATGCAAATGAAAGCATTGCCACAACCTCATCCAAGACAAGCATGTCTTGGAAGTCAATGATTTGATGCAACCAACTGGTTTTGCATAGATAGTGTCTTGAGATGATGGGTGTTGTGAATTGGCGCTATGTGAATAAACTGAATTTAAGTGAATTCTCCATCTCTGTTAGAGGAGAGTATCCCCCCAGAATGATGCTGTGACCACATTGTTTTTGGACGGTGTGTCCAGAGTAATGTTCACTGTTAGTTGTACACCACACAAATTGTTTCATAAGTAGAACCAACGGTTTACCGACCTCTCAGCTGAGCACCTTCATCCATGTGTTCTCTGTCTTTCTTACTTGACTTATGACCATTTGCAAACTAAAAACTTTAATGAGTTGCTCTCATCTGTAGCTTTCCTCTGGACACCTTTATTAAGGTTGATTTGTGGAGCAACACAATCTTCTACCTGGGCTGTAGGTTCCTGCAATCCTCTGCTTGCTTGACTTGACATTTTAGATGGATCTGTTGCCTTGGATCTTTCTTTTACACATTTCTACTGACTATGTCTTTGCCATCATTTCCCTTAGGTCTTACTTTCTTTTTTTATTATGCTTATTTGAGAGCTGCTGCCCTCATATTCTTTTCATTAAATTGTTTTAGTATGCTATGTTTAATCCAGTTCATTTGCCATTCTGTTTCACATTTGGCCTTCTTTAGAGCTGTACTTAACAAAATTTATTTTTGTTTACACTTGTGTGTACAAAATAAAATATGTCTAAGTCTTTATTCAGAGTTTTGTGTACCTTTGTTAGCTCTTGTTTAATTAGGTTTCCTCTTCTTCTCCTCTGTCTCAGCTGCTCCACATAGCCTCTGGTTGCTCTCCTTCCTCTCCTACTCGGCTGCAAATAATTTCCTCAGATTAGCTCAGCCGTATTACTTGTATTTTCTCATCCCAGCCTTAGCATATATTTACTTACAGGTTATCACTGTTACCTTGCCCCTCTCTGCCATCTTTCTCTTTCAAGGTTCTTGTCTTTTTGTGTCTCCATCAAGCTGCCCAGATCTCTGGGTGTGCATCTACATATACGATATATTAAAGCAGTTGATTTCAGATGATTTTGTTTGGGAGGGGGAAATACAAAACAAACAGCAAACATTTAAATTTTGTTGTTGTTGTTAAAATGCTGAGGATTTGTCAACCATGTTGCTCCCAATGGCTGTTAAAATAATTTGCAGTAGAAGCACACATAAATACACGTCATATACTTGTTTTGTAGATTAACAGAGTAATGGGCCTTTCAGACAGGCTGCGACGACCGCACTGCTGCGCTGTGAAACCCATTCTTTTCAATGGCTTGCGCCGCGCCAGGGCGGTTTATCGCTGCGTCGAGCAAAGCGCAAGCACAGCGCAGCGCACCGCTTCGCGAGCTCGCGCGCAGGCCAGGTCAAAGTTGAACTATGTTGAACTTTGACCGCGGCGCGCCGTGACGAATGCACGCGTGGCCAATAGAAACCATCTGCTGGAAAGACCAGGAAGCAAATGGAGGAAAAGCTTATACTGTGTGTGTCTGAATTCCCCGAACTATATGACACAAGTGTGCAATGTCTTTCACAAGCGGGAACTCCCCAAGCTGCTCTCTGGACCTGAGGGTTTCGTGTACCCACAGCCTCTTCTTTCTTGCTGATCTTTTTCTTCGAACTAGCAGGGCTAGTGCTAGCGCTTGCTTCTTAGCACGGGTCAGATACATATTTGCTGCTGACCAAAAGCTGGAACAACAAACAAATGACTAGACCCGGCAACCCAGCCGGCGCAGCGCAGCGCAAATGCGCTGAACCCCGCGGCCAGCGCAGCGCAAATCGCTTCCTATCTGAAAGGCCCATAACGTTCATTGACTCTTCTTGATCTAATTTCTTTTTTAATCCTTTCTATGGCCTAACCCTGACCTTTACCCTAAAGCTAACCTTAAAGGACATAACTATAAGTTTACCTCCTTATGGCCAGTAAGTGACCCACTCGCCCACTCTTGTACTGTTTGACAGCTGGTTGCCAGGTCTAAGAATTTGTTTTTTTTTGTTTTTATTTACCTGTCCTGAAATGAATTGGCAACATCCATGTTACTTCTGAGCCCCTTTGCTTGATTAAATCATAACAAAAACACAAAAACCTGATCGATCTTCAACTTTGTTTAGCTTTTTTTTGTGGCTTAAATCTGAGATATGAAACTTAGAGAAGAAGCCGTTTCTCAGCTCTATGATGGAGCTACTAGGACCTGGCAACACCTGAGCTACAAATTACTTCAACCCCTGTTCCAAGTATCTATGTCTATATATTTTGGACCCGTAAACATTTATAAGACCATTATTTCTATGTTAAATATATATTACTTTTTGTCTGAACCACTCTAGACTTATATGGTTGTACTGTGGGTTAAAAAAGTGAATAATTTAGATAAAAAAGTTCTAGCTATGACCTTAATTTAATTCACACCTTAATCCTAAATCTAACCCTTTGCCCAAAACAAGTGGGGACAAAAAAAGCTCCTCAATTTATATCACACCTCCAATTTTATTATAAAATATGAAGATTTTTTTTTCACTCAGCTGAAAATATAAGTAGAACCACAAACATTTGTTATCCAATAAACAGCTTACTGCACAATTCTTTACAGTACTATTTACAAAGACTGTCCATGACACACAGCAGACGATATATCTTAACTATATCCAGCTGAAAAAGATGCTGCTAAAAGAAATCAGCTAATAACTGAATATAAAGAGCTGAACGCAGGTAAAGCTGTCTAACAAATTCAGTTTTATCCTGCATAATAACAACAAAATGTGTTTTACTTTCCTCTTCTATTTAAACATTATAAAACATAGTCTGTCAATTAGTTCGAATTTCACAAATTCAACTGAAATTTAGGATGCAATGATCCATGAGGTTCAAAAACTTTATTTACTGCACTGCATGCTAACAGGCAAAACCACTATATCAGTTTATTACTTTCACTTTGCTCAAATCAATTAACCATTTAACTTTGCTTTCCAGACACAACTGTGTATTTCTTTATAATATAGATGCAGTATTTCCGCTTTAAATGTTTTTTTTTTGACATATTTCTTATTTCTGCCAATCCTATATAATCTCCTCCAACCACAGTTTTTGTGTTGTTATAAATATTGTGACAAACCCTACCATAAACCTATAGTGGTGGTCCAAAAAATAACTCTAAGATGTAATTGGATTCTAATCAGGGAGACCCAATGGAACGCTGTGAGTTTCTCAACAAGGTTGCTTCTTGTCCCATCCCTGTTGTGCTGCTACGCTCTTTGCCCCAGATGTGATCCCCTGCCCCCACAAACCCCAAACTATAGCCTAAGAAGACCACAAGCTACTAATCGAGTGACACGGAACAGCAGTGAGCCTCATTATGCGATAGAGCTGAATTAGAGTTCTGCACAGTCCCTCTGAAACCACAGTCAGTCACTATTTCCAGATCCTACTAGGCCTGTCGGGTCCTGGAGAGATTGAAAGCACTGCCCCAGCTTACAAACACCAACCAGTGGCCCAACACAAAGCCTTACTTGAGGTATTTCAGTGTATATGGAGGCATATTTAGGAAACCCCCGTGTGTTGGATGCACAGCGTTATGCATGCGGTTTTGGTATTTTTCTCTTCGTACGATATGGTTCAATTGTGGCCTTAGCTGAGGTTTTCTTGATAAAAATAAATATTTAGTGTTTGTAGATTTGCCTCAGACTGTACTGCATCTGTGAGGATTACTAACCATTGATGGATGTATAACTACCCTTTTGGACCCCTGACTGTTCATCTGTCATACTGGGAGAGACGCTGAGAGGCTGTTGCAGATTGACCTCTCTGTCCGTAGAGTATCTCTGCCTGTTGTTATTCCTGGTGTCAGTGATTTGTTTTGGACTGTACGCTGTGTAATTTCAATGTCTGGTTCAGTGGCCATTTCTGTGTTTGGGGAGACTGGGCTGCAGAAAACAATTGCTTTAATGTCCTTGAGGAGGCAGGAAGTGTAGTGTCTGGGGCTTTTCTGCTCTGGTTTAATTTCTCCTGAGGTGCTAAGCAACTGGCTGTCCTTATTGTCTGTTTTTCTATGTTCATCCTGGCCCATGACTGCCCAGTAGAGAAACAAAGAATGGAACAGATCCTGTGCCATGAATTGTTTTGGGGTTTTTTTGCTTTGTTTTTCAGGATATCGTCCAACTAGTGGATTATTTCAGAAAGAATAACAACTGCAAGCAGAAACCACACCGTCCTAAGGTTTGACTTCAGTTTACAAACTATGTATTCTTTATCTACTTATTCTTTTTTCTTATTTATTCTAGCCAAATCTGCTTACCCTCAGCCCTGACTGTTTGTTATAAACATGAAGAGGATGAAAAAAAGAAAATAGGAGAAAAAACAGAGATTTTACATTAATAAACTAAGGCTTTTGTTGACTTTTCTGATCTTTAAATGTTGATTTGACCCTTTTGTAGAATTTCCCTCGATCAAGTCCGTCTATTAAAGTTATCAAAGAACCTTTACATAAGAGCTCTGAGTAGTTTATTTAAAAAATAAACTAATTATACAATCAACTAAATTAATAATCAGTTAGATTTAGTTTATTGATACATACATACATTTCTAGTAATCAACAACTTTGTAATTTAATAATTTGATTATTAATCAGAATTATTTATTTTGCTTTACATAAACCCAGTTGTGGTCTGAGGGATTAAATATTGTGATATATTCATCTATTTTATAATGATCTAAATTTGTTTTCTATGCTTTGGGTTTTTTATGTACACAAGAAGTTTTACAGAAAGATATAAAGAAAGTGACATAAAGGTTAAATTAAAGTTTTACTGTTATTTTAGACTAAAGTGTTTTTTACAGTTGAGTCTTTTGAAGTTTTACAAACATTCACACTCCTGTCAGTACATCCCAAACAATCGTGTGCTCTTTGTAGAGTTGTGTTGTCTTCCGAAAGTTCACGTTTTTACCATAAATGTAACAGTTCCCACCTAAAAATTTTATTAGCGCTTTAAATATTTAACTCCGACCTAAATACCTGGTTACCCAGCTAAATATTTAGTTTTTATTTAGCTTGCGGAAAGAAATATTTCATTTGCACACCACATATAGGTCCAAATTAAATATTTAATTTAAGAAATAAATAATTAGACTGAATTTCTTCAGTCATTACTCGTGTAACACTTTTATGATCTCGGGTTTTCCTCTCCACATGTCAACATGTTAGCTAAAATCACAGGATGAGCCATTTGAATGGCAGTTGGACATTTAACTCATCAATTTACAGCACCAACACTGTGGTTCAAGAGTTCTCAACAAAACTTTCTCCGTCTCTTAAGCCCTAGGCTCTATTTCCCCTCAACTGAAAAAATGCACACTCACATTTGATAAGGCATTTCTCAACTTCTACAAAGCCTAAACTGCACACCTTGGTATCAGCTAACAGAAAGGTCCTGGAGGATCCATTGGAGGTGAAAATTTGAGAATAGATTATTCTAGCCCTGAGTAAATGAGTTTTAAATGCCCAAATAATAAATTCTGACATACAAAACCTCTCAGTTTTGCTTTGAATAAGGAAATAAAATATTGTAAAATCGAAACCCCACAACAATCATTGCTTTTGAGGGAATTTGATGTGTGGCCGACTAAATTGATTTAGAGGTAAGCAATTGAGGGAATTCATCGTCTTTACTTTCGTTAGCAATGTGTCTTTTAGTGCTGCTCTGTGTGTTATAGAAACCCGTTGAAACCTCATCATAACTTGCATTTTTGCTTGCTTTTTTCCATTGTGTTTCAGTTGTAGTCAGTGGATATAAGAATGAAGTACTTTTGTAGACAGGGCTGTCAACTCTCCCCCATTGGGAGTGGGACTCTCGCATCTCAGTGTCTTCATACGCTCTCACTCCATATCTCCAATTTTTCACGCATAAAATGATGGACATTAAAACTCAACTCCATCCCACTTATTTATATATAAAAATACCATGCTGATAAAAATCCAGTGTGCGTTTTCAACACAACCTTAGTGCTAACACGCAAAGACATTCCAGGTTTATATGCAGTCTATATTTTTGCATGAACCCACATCTTCACTGTGGTGACAGCAGTGGAGCTGGACCTGAGCCAGATATTTAAAAAAG
>NW_015151035.1:0-3674 GCF_000732505.1 Cyprinodon variegatus | reverse complement strand
ACGGTTCAGGGTGGCTCTAGCTGTCCTCAGTGCCTCCTTGTCACCAGACTTGAAGGCTGAGTTCCGTGCTTTTAGCACGTGGCGGACGTGACTAAGTGACTAAGATCACTTTGTAAATTAATAAAGATTTGAAGCAAAGCACTTGAGTAAATTTGAATAAAATATACAGCAACTAGCTTAAACAATGTGGAGACTGAGTGTAGGATCACATCAAACTGACATCAAATGGTTTGTTTTCTCTACGTCTAGTGCTGTTTTTTTAGTAAGCTTTAATCCTTGTTTCTTCTAGTTAAGCCTCCAGGTTTAGTCCAAGTTTTAGTCCATGTTTTGCACACAAGTGAAATAATTATTGCACAGTCAAGGTGAATAATCTCCCATTGGATTTTAGGACTAATTAAACGATCACAAATCTCTAAAGCTTTCAGGTATGCCTTAAAAACCCATAGGAGATCCACAAAAGAAAAGAACCATTACATTTATTTTTCAAAAGACCCGCCAGTCAAAAAAAGACCTACCACGTACAGAGAGAATGTGCTGAACAACTAGATTCATACCTAGATTCATAGAGGAGCAACCAGAGGGATCTTATTTTATTATTACTTATCTTATTCATTTATCCTTATTTTGGTCCATTAAATATGTTTAAAAACTTAATTTTCATCACATGTCCCAAAATGAAACATCCACGGAAATGTGGTCTTGTGTCGTGGTGAGTTTTTTTTTTTAATCTACAGCCTCTTAGAAAGTCTGAATTGTCAATTGTAAAAATCTAATAAGATAATTACTTAAGCTTTTTAATTCTTAGCCTATTACCAAATATTAAAACACAGTGTAGTTTGCAGCAGATTTGATTGCACTGGTTCCTGTACTAGTTTTATTTTACTTGAGCTGCATAGAATTATTAATAAACACATTTGTGAAATTCTTAGTTTACAGTAGATGCAAGTATTTTAGTATTGCCCATACTTCATACTTCAATTCTCTGAAAATCAGCAGAATATGGAAAATAATGTATATTTTATGAAAATGTAGCACATAGCTACGGATCACTTATTGTTATTAAGTAACAATTACTTCAGAATTTTGAAGTAAATGTTTGTCACTTAGTTTCAGTTAAATCCTCTGAGAAGCTACAACCTATAGCTGGACCTATACTCAGAGCCTTTCAGGCTAATCCTGACAAGGGTTGCCTGTCCAAACTATTTCAAAATCTCATTTCAAGGTTTGGTGAAAAGTTGGCAGCCCTGTGTAGAGGAGTCTTAGAAGAAGATCTGAGCACATGAGTGTGTCAGTTGGTCACCTATGACCGTATCATTTTTGCTAGAGAGGCCAAGTCCCCTTGTAAGGGGACCTATAGGTTCAAATAAAAATGTAAAATTTTATCTAACTATAACTTTATCTTTATTTAATGCAATTTTAAAGTAAAATCTTTATTTTAGACTCAACAGATGATGAATACTCTTTATTATTTGATTAATACATTTAAAAATATATATATTTTTCATGTTTCCTTCTCATTAAAATGTATGGGTTTTTTTCAGTTTTCAGAACCACCTGTAGAGCTTGTTTACTGTTATGTTTTCTAACATAGAAAGTATTTATAGATCCAAGTTTCTACGTTTATTTTGTTTGGCTACTCCCATCTCCTTGAACCCTGTTTTTTTTTTAAAGGTTACTTAATACTTTTGTACTTTAAGTAGTTTTTGGAGCACATACTTTATCACTTTTACTTGAGTAAAAAGGTCAAGATCATACATCAACAGTGTTTTAAACTGCAGTATCTATACTTTGTTGTGGGAAAATTTTTTATCTCTCTTCTATTATATATTAATTTATCCTATTTACTCACTATAAAAGTTTTCACTCAGTCTGTTTCTCTCTCAAGGCTACACCATTCTCTGTGGGATGGTGTTTGTAGACCAGACAGAGCTTCTTCCCATAACAGCCAGATTCTTTCTCAAGGTTTATTCACAACATTTTACTGTTACCAAAGTGTCTGTAATTAGTTTTGACTCTGACTACTTTTCCATTGTTGTAAGTAGGGGGGAACGAACGCTGCCCAGATCAGAACAGGGCAGAATGCTGTGCCATTAGGGCTGTATGATGAACTGTTCTCTCTTTGCAAAGATATGAATAAATGTGCCGACTGAGTGAAATCCATCGATGTCCGTTTATTTAACTAGGATGAATAGTTGAATACTTTTTTCTCACTACAACTTCTACTTAAGTAACAAATTTGTGTACTTTTGACACCACTGCTGCTCAGACTGAGCCTGGGTCTGCTGAAAGTTTCTGCCTGTGCGTCACAAGCATGCTTGGTGTGAGGGATTGCTGTGGAGTCAAACAGTCAAAGCAATCAGCTGGTTTTCCGTAGACAGAAAGACTTTGAAGCAATTTGACTGTATGATCTGTTTGAACTGTCTGTAAAGTTCCTTGAGGTGACATGGTGGGAATTGGCAATAAACTCAATGGAAATGTAACTGATTTAAATATCTTTAAGGTAATATGCAAGACTGATTTAAAAATCTTAATGTCAATTCATTACATTAAACTTGAGGCATACTGCCTTTCATTTGATTTTAATAAATTTTTACATGCTTTTTAACTCAAAATGGGTTTTTTTGCAACAGCTTTGAGGTGATGTGAAGAACTGACACAAAACTAAAAGATCATTACACTAAACTAGACAGGCGTTGCACAATATGCAAAATATCCACTTAGGAAGCAGCACTGATTGAAAATCTATTTCACATGCTGTTGTACAAAAGAAATAAACAACAGGTAGAAATCATTGGCAATTAGCAAGACACACTCAATAAAGGAGTGGTTCTGCAGGTGGGGTCCACAGACTACTTCTTAGTTCCTATGCTTTGTGGCTGATGTTTTAGTCACTTTTGAATGTTGGTGGTGTTTTCACATTCATTGTAGCATGAGACAGAATCTACAACCCATACAAGTAGCTCATGTAGTACAGCTCATCAAGGATGGCACATTAATGCAATCTGTGGCAAGAAGGTTTGCTGTGTCTGTCAGCGTGGTGTCCAGAGGCCTGAAGCTCTACCGGGTGACAGGCCAGTACACCAGGAGACGTGGAGGAGGCATAGGAGGGCAACAACCCAGCAGTAGGACTACTACCTCTGTGCTTTTGTCTGCACAAATGGTTTCAAACTGACTCCATGACGTCCACAGAAGGGGGTTGTGCTTTAGCATTACAGGTTTGGCAGTGGGTCAGTAATGGTGTGGGGTGGCATTTCTATGCAGGGCTGCACAGCCCTCCATGTGCTTGCCAGAAGAATAATGACTGCCATTAGGTACTCAGGTAAGATCCTCAAACCATTTATGGGAGCAAATGCTGGTGCAGTTGGCCCTGTGATTCTCTTAATGCAAGACAATGCTAGACATCATGTGGCTGGAGTGTCAGCAGTTCTTGCAAGATGCAGGTATTGAAGCTAGGGACAGGCCTGCCTGTTCTCCAGACCTGAATCCCATTGAGCACAACCTCCCTCTCTGAGGAATAGCCCAGCCATAGGCGGATCTACTGGGGTGGCATAGGGTGGCAACTGCCACCCTAAATGACAGCTTTGCCACCCCTGCTGCGACCCCAGTTAGCTGTAGGGGTGGTGTGTTTGTGTGTGTATGGTTGTCTGTCACAGCGTTGTTGCCCTGCGACAGAC
>NW_015151034.1:548308-562615 GCF_000732505.1 Cyprinodon variegatus | reverse complement strand
AAAAAAAAAAAAAAAAGCTAATTGCTCTCTATGAACAACTTTTGAATTAGCTTGGGGAGACGCTCAGTTTTTGGAAAAGTCTTGGGAGCGCTGATAAAATAAGTATGCTTTGGTTCATCCAGAGCTGCATCTGGATGACGGTCGGATTTGGTGGGACTTCCTTTTAAATCTATCAACACAGAAAGCACAGATGCTGGGCAATGGGCAGTGACAGTCCAGGCTCTGTGCTGGAGGTAAGGGAGGATGATGAACAGGGTTTCTAAGGCTGAAGTAAACATGATTTCCTCAATGTTCGTAGGGAAGCGGCCGTTCCAACAGCTGCAGTTCTGAATTCTCCCGAGTGGTGCAGGACTTTACACGAGTGAATAAAGTGAATGTGATTAGTCGATTATCAAGGGGGCGGGATTTTTGTGGCGTAAGGTTCGCAAGCTTTTTAGTTGTGGTTAGCTTCTTGCTAACCAGTTAGCAACTTAGTGCTATTCCCAATGGGAAATTACATTAGGACCAAGTAGCACTTAGCAACTACACTGTCAAGGAACGCTATGGACAGCGGAAACATGCAAGAGGAGGAGAGTTTAGTGTCAGAGGTCGTGGAAGAGTCTCCTCCATAATACATTTTTTATTTAGAGGAGGAAAGCAGGGACGAAGTTGTTGTGGAAGAGGACGGCCAGGGCGGCAGAAGCTTGGTTTGGTGTAGAAGGCTTACAGCCGTACATGTTTGAGCCCTTGCCTTAAAACGCTGCCAGTTATGTTAGCTTTTCAGCTGTTTCGTATATATGAGCTGCGACATATGAATCAAGATTATATGACCGAAGAAATTTGATTGACAGATGATCATTGATATATGATTGGCCGAATTTAGATGTTCAGGCTGACATATAACTAACTGGCCTCCATAAATAAAAAAACACAGATTTTAAGACAGGTTATTTTTTTTAAATAGAATTTTTTGGGACAATATCGTCTGTTAAAAGGTACATTAATATTTATGTTTAAGCCAGAATGATTTGAAATTTAAATATGACTGTCCTACAACTTTCCTTTAACTGAAAGAAGCTTTGCCTTGGCTGCTACTCTTCAACCTATGTCACAACAAGTCCCTGATTGGTGCCACGGCGCGATTTCAAAGAAAAGCTCTGAATTTTCAACTTCACCGATCATCCCTTCTCTCTCCGTGCGATGCTGCTGTTTGACAACACCCCAGTTCTATCTAGTAGCATGAGGTGAGAGCGGAGCTGCGAACGCTCTCAGCTTGTGGGATTCACCGCTGGCCTCTTAACCGCCCTTCACCACGCAGTTTATTTAGGGGTACAATGTAAATCCACTGCCCTGGCTGTGGACACCAAGCTCGGTCTGCCAACCTTCCAACAAACTACATATAAAAATCCACTTTTTAAATAAGGAAACAAAATATTTCTAACACCAGATTTGGACTGGAAAAACAACTGATATTTAGGATTAAAAGGCAGAAAAGATCTTTGAATTTTTATCATTTATGAGAATTAAAGTTAATGATTACATTAATCTAAAAAAGTAATATGTATTGGTGCATCATATTTGTTAGGTAATCGATGAAAGATAATCTGCATAAGCATTACTCTTTGGGGTATTGTTATAAACCCCTTCCCAAAGAAGTATATTTGGAGAGAAAACAAAACAGTTGGGTTTCTGTACTTTTACAACCCTCTAACTAAGCCAGACCAGAACTAAGAAGCATTAACACCCAAATATTCAGGATTCCGATTTAACATTTAACATGCTTAAACATTTGTTGCAGTTGATCCGTGAATTGGGGAATATCAATGTGAAGAAGAAGGAGCCTCCTTTCTGTTATCCATACAGTCTAAAGGCCAGGGTGTTGGTGCTTTCACATCTGGCCCGCATGGAGGTGTCAGAGGAGTTAGAGGAAGGTAGGACTGACTGATGTGTTTAAATATGTTTGACATAAAGTTCTTAAACTTCTTTAAATGTAAAGCTTTTATGAAGCTTCTGGTTTGTAGCTAAATTAATACTGTATTTTCCAACCAGGCTCTCAGTTGGGTTGTACTTCTGTTAATATAAATTTGTGCACTGCAGGCATATGTCTATAAAAGTCTCTGGAGTAGCAGAAGTGCCTGAGATCTTAAAGGCTCTGGTTGGGTAATAAAGAAAGTAGCTCTGGTTGTTGAGGCTTAATGAGCTTTAAATAAACTGGAAGAAATTAAAACACACTAAAGGGAAAGTCATTAGACATTCTAGTCATGCAGAAATAAGATCACATTTCTTCTATTAGCTATGTTTAAAGGTCATTTAAAGTAAAAATTGTTTACATTAGGAAACAGTGAGCAAGTTGTGTATGTTTCTTCATCAGATCAGAGATTTGTGTTGAGGAAGACTCCAGCTCTCCTCCAGGAGATGATCAACATAGGCTGCCAGCTCACCATGATGGCAAACAGCAGAGGAGGTTCACACAGCCTGATTACCGAACTCAATCAGCATCATGATGTCTGGGTTTTCTTTCCTTTATAAATCAGCTGTGCACTTGTTACCTCATTTACAGCTTTCCACGCTCCCAGACTGACAACCATTGAGAATTTTATGAAGCTGACCCAAATGATCGTGCAGGGCCTGCAGGAGTCCAAGTCACCGCTGCTGCAACTGCCTCATTTCGAAGAGGAGAATCTCCGCTACTGCATTTCAAAGAAGGTACCCATCAACACCTTTATTGGTCTCTGTCTTAAGTTTCAGTCTGTATCAGCAGATAACCAGGGCTTCAACGAATGTGGACATCCAAACACTGTAGAGGAGTTCTAGTAGTCTGCCATGTAATGCAACAGAGGCTTTAGTAAAGCTGTTCTGTTGTGTTACCTGGTAGTGCCGCTGGTCCCAGTTTCTGGTTCCTCTTGATTTTTAACATTCTTTCTAACTGGTCGATGCAATGCAGCAAATATTAACCATATAAGTAGAAACTGTTTTTGCTTTGATATTAGAAACATATTTCAAACAAACATCAGCCTAATACAGAATATACGGATGTTAAAAGGCACCAGTCATATGAATTATACTTTTAACTAGAGAACACCTTGGATTTTCTCTTTGATGGTAGAAACTGCAAAACAAGGAGTTATTTTTAGCTTGAAGCTCACTCAAAAACCCCTTTTAGATGCCGCCTTTTTTTTTTTTACACTTTCTAACTGATCTAGGTTTAAATGGCACAATTATTATTATTATTTTTATATATAGACCCTTTGTTTAGCATTACAAAATACCACTTAAACATCTTTGTAATATTTTATTTATCAAATTCTTCTTTTGGGGTGAAAATTTTTTTCCGATCAGACAGAGTCGGATTAAAATCTTAAGTCTGATTTTTACATGAAACTTTCGATCTGATCAGAACTTTCTTCTGATTATTTATCTCCATGTAAACTTAACTGTTGAAAGCTGAGGAAACAGTTGTGAGCCTTTTTGCCAGTAACAATGCAAAGTCTCTTTTCACTTCTGGTGTGTGATTGAGGTCAGTCAGTTCTGGCACATCCTGCATCGGCCCTTTACTGACAGAATAGTGAAGCGTCCTATCCCATCATGATACATATCATCCAGGGACCTGGAGACTTTTGAATCCTTGATGATTTTGGAGTGTTTTCTGATCCTGTGGGGGGCGCCCTCACTCATAAAGTCTGTGAGTAATAGAGGTGTTTCATACCCCTAACTGGGTAACATATCCTCCAGGTTACAGACATTTAATGTCTTATTATATAAGCTGTTTAAATGCAATTAAGTTTTTTTTATAAATATGTATTTAATAACTTTTAAAGCACATTTTTTACTATATTTATTCATCTAATATAATTTAGAACATCATAAACAACAACTCTAAACGCACAATGTATGTCCCTTTTTAAGCAGGCTGCCATTTTGTTTTTTAAAGGAATGAATCGGTTATATTTTAATGCCAGTATAAGTTCACATGACCTTATTATTCTCGGTGCAGGTGGTTGATCAACCTTTTGCACACAGCCTGTCCAATGACCATATCTCCTAGAATACAAAAAACATTTAATGGTTAATTCTATAAGGACAACCAATGTTTTCTGTGATACACTGAGGAGGCATTCTCTTCCTGTTCCCTTCAGTATAAGGTGCGGTCCCTGCAGGACCTGGTCAGTCTAAAGGACTCAGACCGACGCAACATGCTGCGTTTCCTCGGGGAGGAGAAGTACGATGAGGTCATTGCTGTGCTGGGCAGCTTCCCTCATATCACCATGGACATCAAGCTCCAGGGTTAGTCTTAATGCTCAATCCATGATAAAACCATTTCATTTAAATTGAATTTCCTTGTCAGGAAACATGTTTGAAAGATTAGACAAATTAATGCGATGCCGTCTTTTTCTTGGCCCAATATTTGACGTTTTGTTTTAATTCAGCAGTTTCTCTTCCTTTTCATTTACAGTCCTTGATGATGAAGACAGCCATAACATCACCGCAGGCTCAATCGTCACAGTAACTGTTACCTTAACCAGAAAGCGTATGGCAGTGAGTATTTCATTTGGCTTAACACTTTGAGTTAATAGAAAGAAATTGCTTTGTTGAGCATACTCTATGTATGTTCAACCCTAGAGGGTGCTGTTTAACCTATCTAAATGCTGCTATCTGTTTGTAGGATATGTTTGAGAAGGAGCAGGAAGCATCAACATGTCAAGGAGAAGAGGCTACCAATACAGAGGAAGCAGTAAGGATACCATAGCAACTTTGATCTGCAGATAGAAAAAGTTTTTTTTAACATTTTACCTTCAATAAAACACAACTATGAATCGTGTCTGGTTTTAATCAGGGAGACACGAATAAGGCCAAAACAAAAGTTTGGCAAAACAAGAATAAAGGGGCCAAAAAGACAGCCAAGTCCAAGAAGAAGAAATTGACCAAGAAAAAAGCCACGCCTGCTCCTATTAAAGCCAAGCAGGCTAACGGCAATGTGGCAGGAAATGTAAGCATCCCCAAATCTTGTCTGAAAGAATCTCCTTCCGACAATGTCAACCGTCTGGGATCAGTTTATTGTTCCGTCTCTGCTCTCAGGAAACGGCCGCTGTAGCATCATCTGCAGCATCCGCAACGAAAGAGGAAGATGATGAAGCCTCAGATAAGGGCAGCGAGTCAGAGGAAGGTGAAGCCAACAAGGACTCTCCCAGCGAAAGAGACGATGAAAGCGACAAACAGAGCGACACTGAGGTTGATGAGGGTGCTGGAGACGACGAAGAGGTCGGCATGATTGTTTTTATTCTCAGATTCTTATTAGATTGTCATAACGACTGAGTAGTGATTGTTCTTCATCCAACCTTTTAGGAGTGGGAGGCACTGCAGCAGAGCATCCAGCGGCGAGAACGGGCGCTGCTGGAAACGAAGTCGAAGGTGACGCATTCGGCCTATAGCCTTTACTTCCCAGAAGAGAAGCAAGAGTGGTGGTGGCTGTACATCGCTGATCGCCGAGATCAGACACTCGTCTCTATGCCCTACCACGTCTGCACGCTAAAAGACTCTGAAGAGGTGAGACCTTCAAGAAGAGATGCTGTACAAAATATCAACAAAAAACCAACAAATTTAGATTTTCCTCTTATGGCAACCTTGGTTTAAAAACATTATGTCATCTAGTGTCGCAAGTAATTCTTATTTCGCTAATCGATTAATCTGTGGATTATTTTCTTGATTAAATGATTAATAATCAAATATCAAAAGGTTGCTCAAAGATTTTTTTTTACTGTCTAAGTCTTAAGAATCAAACCAGGTGAAACAAAAAAAAATATATATTTTTTTCATCTTAAATGAAAAATGTTTATATACTATAATATATTTATAATTTTGGTATAATTCCTGCTCCAAGTATGTTGCTCTGTCAACTAAAGGCATATTTTACAGTCTCTATACTCCAGTTAACGATTAATAAATAACTGAATTAGTTGACGGTTATTTCAATAATCGATTGTTTCAGCCTTAATGGCATGACAGCTGTTTTTTGTAAAATCGATAGTTTGCTTCTTTCTTTGTTTTCTGTGAAGGATAACTGAAAAATCAGCTGTTGACTGCAATGATGACTTTTCAACAGTTCAATCTGGTAATCAACTTGTAGGAACTACAGAGCCAATCTTATCTTACTGTCAGTGAACGCATCATGCTAACACATTAGTCTGACAACGCTCTTTAGTTTGGAAGTTGTGATCTAAAGTTGCCTTCAGTATTAGTGTGATGCTTTGAAAAGAAAGTCGGAGGAAGATGCCATCTTCCTCCGACATCTTTGAGTTTAAGGGTCCATTTAGTCTTTTTTTGCCTCTGATTTGGTTTAAAACAAGTATTTTACGGTCTAGCCACCTTAAACCATGAAGCGTGCAAAGCAATGTAATTTATTGGAGTTTTTAGGTTATTTTGTTTAAATGAACTTCTAATCAGTGTATCTTCAGCTTTTCTTTACACCTTACTCATCTACATTTCCTGACATGTTGCTAGACAAACCTTTGCAGTTGCCATTTTTCCCTCTGGGGAGTTTGTGTTTATCTTAAAGTGCTTCCCCTCTCAGTCTGGTGTTCTCTAACAACAAGCCAGATTGACAGCAGGGTAAAAACTTAATGAGGGCCCTGCTGGAACGCTGCGCAGCCAGCTGTCACAGCTCAGAACGGACGGGACGGCAGGAGCCACCCCCTTTCATGCATGATGGGTCAATGGCTACCAATCAGTCTGTCACCTCAACAGTTTCTCCTGTTTGCATCGTGAGATTTATATCCTGCATTTGCGAGGAGTGTGTTTCCTGAAATCTAGATTGGCTGCTTTCCCAGGTTGTTTACAGGCAGCTATATTCAGTTTGCTTACGCTGAATAATGAATAGCCTCATTGTGCTGATAATTACATGTTTACTCTGTAATTGCACAACCTTGCAATTGCAACCTCATAGGATTGATACAAATTATTCAGACGTCATTATCACCATAAGTTTAATTAGTGATTGCATACATCCCTGCCTCTTCCTTCTAAAAGGCACATTCTAAAAGGTCTAAAAGGCCCACCATTTTTTTTTCTCTCTTAGCTACGGCAAAATGTTTTTTATTTATTTTTTTTCCTAATATTTTTGGAATGTGATTAAACTATTATAGCTTCAGGTATAATGGTAAATTAATTATCTTAAACCAACTTCTCTATGTCTAAGCTGACGAGAGGAACACATTCTATTAGGAACAAAGCAGTGTTGGCATGTTTTATGGAAAATACATAAATTGTCTAAAGTCAGATTCCTCTTTGCAAACCAAATAATGACATTTTTTTCAGTAGTTTTTTTTGTGACTTATTGAGGATAATAAGAGGCTGGAATTAACACTAGTGTAAAATGGAAAAACAGCTAAAATTTAAGTTTGGAGCGATCTCAAATCACACATCAGTAGATCAGATTAGACTAGCCTGGTTAATCTGGCACCAATGACAGGTCACTGGATTAATTTCTGGTTTATTATCAGAGCAGAAGAACTTAGTAAGGGGGAGAGGGGATTGTCCTGGACCAAGGAGAGCTCAGTTGCCTACCAAGAAAAATGGCTGGTTTGTGACCAGCTGTTAAATACGGAAGAGGATTAGGGCCACTGAAAAAAAAAAAAAGTTTACTGATTTTAAAATTCTATTTCAGTTTAGTATGGGAATTTAGAATGGGAATTCTGACTTTTTTTATTGTCAGAATTCAGTCAGAATTCTGAGATTAAAGTCACAATTCTGAGAACAAAAGTCAGAATTCTGAGATTAAAGTCAGAAGTCTGAAAAAAAAAGTCAGAATTCTGACTTTTTTCCCATACTAAACATCCCATACAACACAATCATTTAACTTTTTTTTGTCTTTTTCTTTTTTTTTTCCCCCAGTGGCCCTAATCCTCTTCCGTAGTTAAACAAATATTTTAGCTGGGAATAAAAAAACAACAACTGATTATTGAAGTGGCCTAGTCATGTAAAAAAACATATTTATCTTAAAATAAAACATAAGAAAACTGTTTGTCCTGATAGTGTTAAGTTAGTCCTTTTTTTGCCTGAAAAGACTTTTGCACCTGTGGTGACTAGCAACTATAAAGATTGTTGTGCGCCATCTGCTGGCAGTTCCAGTTCCATCCACCTGCAGCTTAAGCTAGCTCCCTCTGTAGTTCATTTCGAGCACTACTCATATCTTATCCCTCTTTGCATGATATGCTGTTTTGTTGTTTCCTTTTTGACCATCATTCTTTTCCTACCTCTGCTGAGAAATGCTGACTTGCTTTGCTCCGTTTCTGCTTGTTTACTCGTTGCATATGCTTTATCATTACTCTGGTCAGAAGGAAAACGCAAAACTCTTTAAGTTTTCTAACAAATGGAACAAAAAAGTTGGTAATAGACAGAAATGAAATATAATAAGCCAACAGAGTGCCATAATATAATCAGAAAGCTTTTTTGCAAAGTCATAGTAAGTGACGTCCCTTTAAAATATCCTAGTGCTGCATTAAATCTCACCTCAGTAGATTTAATGCAGCGCTGAGATATTCTCAAATGGTGCTCCTCCTACAGGACCTTTAGAAAATAGCCCTGTTGTAAACACTGACTGTCCATGTGACCTTTTTACCCCTCATCTACCGATTCTATTTTTTTTTTTTTTTTTGTGGCTTGCTCTGCTGTGTCAAAAGCCTCCAAAATCTAAAAGCATTCTATGATCTCTTAGAATAGTGGAGTGGGGGTGTGTGGCTATTGATGCCAATGGCATTAAATTAGGCTGTCTTAAAGCTTTTTGTTTCTGCAAGAGATCAGAGCTGCGAGACTACCAACCATTCGAGGCGTAGAAGGTTGCAAATATGAATTTTCCCGTCAGAGATAATATGGAGAGATGATAGACCCCAATGTCGTCTCATAAACACTTAGATTATCACTGCAGGGGCTTAAAAGGGATTTATGAAGGTAAAAATATTATTTGGCACTGCTTTAAGTATGTAAAAGTAAGGTGTCAAGTCATCCTTTATGCCTTTTCTGTGGAGATCATTGACATCTTTTTGATTTAAAATTAAGAGTCAAGATCCTAATCTTAAAATCCATTGAGTCAGGGATCATTTAGGGGTTTTGGATGTTTGTTTTTTTTATTGTTGTTTTTTTGTTTAAATGTTGATGATTACATGTTTCTTTTTTTGTTAATTTTTCAGGTGGAGCTAAAGTTTCCAGCCCCATCCAAAAGGGGCAACTATCAGTACTCAGTCATCCTCCGTTCCGATTCCTACCTGGGCCTAGATCAGATCAAACCACTGAAGGTAACAGATGCTTTTATGCATAAGTTAAATAGTTATTTTATCTTTTAATTTTTCTTGCGATGTTTCCTGCAAAGATATTATCAATTTTTTTTTACATATTTAAAATTCTACCCAGACTGCATAAATGATCAAATGATAGCACTTCCTTATTTAAAGCAATGTTCAAAAGAAATATTATATGAAGAACTGTAATGTATTATAAGTTAAAAAGATTGATGCTGATAACCTCTGCTAGATTTCAAACTGTTTAAGTTATGTATTTTATGGGGATATTAAGTCATGAATATTAAAGTGCAACGAGCCAGAGAGAAGTGATGGCGCATCAGCTTTTAGAGGGAATGTCATTTCTAAGTGGAACATCTGAAGCACTGCAGGAGTTAATTTGGATGTCTCAATGCAGCTCACTAAGGGAGTTACTCTTATATTTCAACTGATGACCTGATATTAGGTATATGCTTATCAGAGAGCTAAATAAACAACACATTTCCTCAAACATTGCTGCACCTTTTATAAATGACTATTTAGGTACTGTCTTCTGAAACAAAAGTTTTTATTTTCAGCATATTTGGATGCTCCAATGCTTAAGATAAATAACAATACTGAAGAATATAAGTAATCCAACTAAACATTGATATACATAAAAAAAGCACTTTAAAATACAAGTAAAATAGAATTTGGAGGAAGAAAAGGATTTAGGGCAGCAGCGCTATTTAATTCCCCTTCCACTAGCAATTGTGATAATGATTTCTACTCCAAGTTTGGAAAAACGTTTTGCTGTTTAAACACCGATTCAGCTTAATGTGCTGCTGAGTTTTGAAGATCGGACACCATTGTCAGATCTAAAGAGGCTGGAGCCTTCAAAAAGATTGTAGCATTTTCTTTTTTGATAATTGGATTTTAAGACATGTTTGTACCAAAAACAGTCTAAGTGTTAAATGTTAAAAACTCCCATCAGGCCTAGCTTTTTCATTTAAACCCTTAGCTCCCACCCCCCGGCCCTGAATCATTTTGACGTCACAGTTTGTTCCGCTAAGCAAGCTTGTCTACTAAAGCAAGACGTTGTACCTCCTTAGAATCGGGCGATCCTAAAGAAAATAACCATCTCAATTGTAAGCCAACTATACTCCACAAACACACATAACTGATATTCTGTCACCAAATTACAATTCATAATTTTCACTTCCAAAACATTTTTTATTCTGGCATAAATGGGCTAATTTTTTCCATAATACTCCACAAAAAGTAATGTCCAGTTGTTTTTCCCATGGAATAAAATCATGTCATAATAATCAAATTTATACACGTTCTTGGCACCGCGGGCTCCAAGAATACGTCGTCACTGAAAGCTGGAGCAAGGGCTTAACCAGTTAACCCTTTGATTTTAGGTGTAATATACACTTGTGTGCTTGTACCGGTAAGTGTTGAAAGACCCTGAGTAGACAATTATTTTCTAGGAAAGTGATGAAAAGTCCAGTTATCTTCATCCTAGGATTTCCTGGGCGTTTAGTTGAGCCCTAAAAGTACAAAATATTTGGAGATAAACTGACAGAAATATGTTTTTATTTTTTATATCTGTCAATTTGGAGGCCTATTGGTGTTACTGTGACAAACAAAATGCAGTGGACAATAACGCCAGTAATGCGCAGACAATTTAAAAACATAGTACGATGGTAGCATGACGGTTACAGAGAGATGGCGCCATAACATTTTGTTTCAGAGAACATGTGGAGATTGGGCCTGAAGAACATTGTAATTTATATATATTATTACTATTGTTTTAAATATTAGCAGCTCTTATGGTGTAACACAAAAATTCCCAGTTTTGTCCTGTATATGATATTTATTACTTTATTATATAGGAAATAATATTATAGAGATGTGTAACTCTTATTAAACAGAATGACGATATATATCTCAGAATAGGTGAATGTGGCAGGGAAATCAAACAGTTATTAATAAAGTAAAGTGATATTCAGTAGCCAGAAAAATTAAAGAAACCAAAAATTAACAATAGGGATTTTTTTCCCCCTTATGATTAATGATATAGGAAGAAATATATGACATTAACTAAAACAGTTTTGGTTAAAAAAGCTTCTTTCTTACCACAATGAGCCCTATGGTTTTTTTTATATATATATATAAAATCTTCATTGTGTAAAAAAATACTGAAAGTTTCTGTCAAAAGCTGGACAAAGAAAATAATTTGAGTTAGAACCAACCATAAAGCAAAAATCCTGCGAGAGGAGAAAAGGAAAAAAAATACCTTTATTACTAGTAATATGTTTCTCAGTGTATGCAGTTACTAGTAAAGGTATTTTTACAACATTTAATTTGCTATTCTATTTTTTGAATATCCTATCTATTATTTACTGCAAGATGATCTCAGCATCAGTACATTTAGAAGCTGGTGTCTTATATATTTTAAAGCAATTCTTCTTTCTGTGCGTTTTATCAGCTTGAGGTCCACGAGGCCAAGGCAATGTTGGATAACCATCCGCAGTGGGACATCCCCGACACGGAGGAGGAGGACGAGGAGCAGGAGGACAGCGACGGCATCGAGGAGAGCGACGACGAAGACGAGGACAACGACTGAAGGGGCAGACGGGGAACGTGTTCAGGCCCCTCCCCCCCGGAGCGGATGCCCATTCACTAGTGACGAGGAGAAGCCGTGCCTGCCATAAACAAAGCGAAACAAAAACCACACAATGAATAAATCACTGAGGAAAGTTTATACACCCAGAAGCCGCCACCGTTTTACTTTTCCATCATGAACTGTGACCCCACATCTGTCTCGCCCTTTCTAAAGAGACTTGTTTCATGGGGGATTTCTGTGAATACTAACAGGCCTGAGTGTGTGAGTAAATGAGTGTGTGCTGTGTAAAGTGTATGTGTTTGTACAGGAATGAGAGCAGACCAGTTTGGACTAAAGGACCTATTACTATAAAATGGGCTCTTTTCCTCGAGGCGGATAAGTAACGGCTACATCTGTTTGCAAAAACTAACTGAAACTGTATGGAGATTGTCTCCGGACTTTCTTTCAGTTTTTCAGTTTTTAAAATCGTTCTGCACCAATTTTTTCTCCACACCAGTGATACTTTCTGTTGTATATCTTATCTGCAGAGGTGAATATTAAAGAAACATTTTGTCTTTTGAGTCCAGAGGGGCACAAGTTTATTTTATTGTATTCCTTTTTAAAAGTTTTTGTTTTTCTCCTTGGCATCACAACTGATTTTTATTTGTACATTTTTATGTACTTCATATTTAGGGAGATGTCTGCGGAGAGAATGGGGAGGAAATTGTTTTTGTTGTATTAAAAAAAAGAAAAACTGCTGGATCTTGACATATTTTGCTTCAAACTAGGAGAAAATGACCAAATTTGCAGTGTTAAAAGATATGAAAAATATAAATGCCCCAGCCAAAATTTGATTGGCTATCAGTAGATCATATATTAAACAGGTTTCTTCTCCCATTTTTATTTAGTGTATCCAGATGATTTCCCTTTTATTAATGCACCTTTGGACTACAATAAAAATCTGAAAGTTTAGGGTAAAATGTTTTGATTCAGAAATGAGGGTAATCTTTTTTTTTTCCTGCTACTTAAAAACTACCTCTGTCAAAGAACCTACAGCACACGTTTTTGTTTATTTTCTCTTATCTAAATCGGAATCAGAATGTCAGAAAATGGAAATAAAAATAGTTGCCTTTTTTAACAGTTTAAATCACTTCATCTCACTCTGAAAAACAATAAAAGGCTTTTAACCTTTTGTGCCGACTAAGATGGGGATCTACTCTCGTAGAAAGGTTCTTTACAGGGTTTCCTTCTTGGTTTTTCCACATTTGTAGCACATTCCAGTGTATGTCATCGTCCTATAAGGCCTTATGAATACAACTGAAGAAGATTTGATTTATTTTCCCTGTTAAAAACAAAACAAAAAAACATCCTAAGTGTTTCTTTATAGTAAACTAAAAATCCACACTGTCTGGGTTACATATCGGTCACTTTGTCTTGAGTTAGTATAGTTGTTTTCAGATTTTCGGTTAAGTACTTAGAAGATTGAATGTGATGTTTCTGCCTGTTGGAAGTTATTTTTGGTTTCAGACTAAATGTCCTTTATTTCTGACCACAAAGCAGAACCAGCTCACGTTTGACCCTCGTTTACCAATCTGACGTTTACAATGAAAGGGAGCCGTTTTTCATTTAAAGATTTTTTTCTCCGTTAAGATGTTGAATTATGTAATCCGTCTTGGTTTGTTGTGTTCTCTTTATTTTACACCTTCTGTAAAAGATCAGAGCTTTATTATCCAACTCTGTAAACTCATTGAGTCGCTTACTTGGAAGTTTTATTTCTTACTACATTTCGTTAAGAAAAACTGTTCATTATTTTTTGTTTACCAGTACATACTGGTGACACATGTAAGTGTAGGAGATGTGTTTTTGAATATTTGAGGCCATGCTCCATCCGTAGAGCACAGGCACAGATAGTACCCCCCTCTGGTAACAGATCAGAGTAGAGTAAGACTCCAGGTACTCATACTTCTGCAACAGAATGTAGCATCCGTCAGTTTTCTGCATGGGAGGAAATTTAAACCCAAAAAGCTGCATTGAGGCTCCGCCATCCCTCCCAAGATGAACCTTATCCAGGTGAATGATAGTTTGGAGAAGCAACTACCCAAATGACTATGGATCTGCCACTTTTGTTTACAAAGAAGCTGTCATTGTAAATGGGGAAAAAATATATATAATTTGTATTTAAAATCATTTCAAATAAAATAAAAAAAAAATCAAATGAGTTTGCTTGTTTTGTATCTGAACTAGCTGGTCTTGAAACTGTTGCTAGATGTAAGAAAATATTAATTTCCTTGTTAATGCGGTGGTGTACAGTTCTAGAGATACAAGTAGGGTTTCCAAAAGTTGATGGACATGGCTGGTATCATATTAGTAAGATTTAAGAAAAATCTAACGACACATTACCAGATTATTCAGCCATAATTTGTATACAATAAATCCCTTATGCACTTTATTTTCATACTCATCAAAAAA
>NW_015151034.1:541764-547711 GCF_000732505.1 Cyprinodon variegatus | reverse complement strand
TATATATATATATATATATAGTGTGTGTGTAATGTAAGTTTTTTAAAAGGCCACTGCTTATAAGACCCGGATATATGAATATATTGCTATGTTGTTCTGTATACTTACAGAACAACATAGCAATATTAGGACACAAACTTCCAACATCACAACCTCCCATTCTACTGTTAAATACTATCAAACTTGAGCTACCATTACACATCATGAATCATTGGAATCATATTATAGGCTAAAATTATTAAGACTTACAATGGCCCTACTAAACCAGGCACAAATGTGGAACTCGGCCATTTGCAGATTTTATCAGGGCCATAATGTTGCAACAGATTCTGCTAGTCAGGATTTTTGAATAGATTAAGAAACTCAGATTCTTTACTAGTAATTCCACTCACTTTCCATTTCTCTGGGCCTTGACATGCTACACTAAAGCTGGTGCTCTTCAGCTTTCACTATTAATAGTGATCTTCCCCTTGTGTTGTGTTCAAGAGATGAAAAATGGTAAAGACAGTAAAAAAATCGATTGAATCGATTTTGAATCGATTCCTTTACAAATTTGCAAAATCGATGTCTAGGGAATGAGATCGATTCATTTTGTAGTGACCCGCGTGACATTCACATTCAAAATAAGTAGGAAAGATGCACTCAAGATGACTTCAAGCCAGACAGCTGCACATACACCCAATAGTTTGACTGTAGACATTAACAAATGGGGGCTTACCAGAAAACACCCTGTAGTTGTTACAGACAACGCTGCAAATATGGTTTGTTCCGGGAAGATAATGCAGCTCATGCATGTCTGCTGTGTCATGTCTGCTTGCTCGAGTGAGGCTTCACTTTTTCACTTTTCACAAACAAGTTTAGACTTTTGAGACAGTTTTGTTCACATCTCATGTTTAAACTGTCTGATTTACAAGTTTGCACTTTGTGTTTAATGTGACAGGAAAAATAAAATACATGAGTATTTTGAAACACAGTTGAACCATTTTCATTATTGTAAAAACAGATTGAATCGAAATGAATCAATTTAGAACTGTATGAATCAAAATCGAATCGATTCAGGACTTTGGCGAAAAAGCCTTAAGATTTACTGCACTTTAGAAAATGCAAGCAGTATGAAAGCTGTTGCACTCAGTGTAACAATATTTTTAATGTTTTTTGTAACTTGTAATCATATTTTTACTCATTTGTTGCACTTTATAAAGTCTGTTGTACAGCAATTTGGGCAGATGTAGCTGTTTTTAAATGTGCTATAAAAATAAAGTTGACACTGACATGTGCTTGCAATCATTTAATGTCACATTTTGAAGTTAAATACACAAATGAACTTTTGCATGATGTTGAATAAAGATGCCCCTGGGGTAGGGGACGATTAAAGATAAGGTGTTGAATGTTCAACGGATGCACAGGTGTGGGAGTTTCCTTTCCTTATATTTTGCAAATTTAAAGGCCAGTTTTCCAGAAAACACGATTCAGCCGATTGCTCACAGTTTGTGTAGAGTAACGACACAATGGAAATTTTTCTTTTGACCTATATTAACATTTTATTTGGCCACTTAAAACTGCCCAACAATTAAAGGCACTGTTTCCTGGAAAGGTGAGTGGAACAAGATAGGAAAATCATCCACGCCAAAATCCCCACTTTAACGACACTCTTATCAACCTGCGTCCAGGTGAACCCAAGCCTGCCTGGGCTGAGCTTTGACGCTTGCCTTTTCTTTTTTTCTTTTATTTTAAATAAAATGAAACACTGTGCAGAGACTTCAAACCGACTGCTTTCCTGCCGTGTCTGCAGAGGAGGAGAAGCCTGGCAAAACTGGACCCTGCTCTGTTTTTGGAGATCCTGCTGCTTCATGGTTCAGCCTACAGTCAGCATGCTTAGAGGATTCTCATCCATAATCAACCACATGGAGGGAGGTAAATAAAAATAGCCTGTTGTGCAAAAAAACATGCACAATTAATTTTTGTTTTTTGTTTTTTGTTCGATAGATTCTGAAATAAGCCCTGGTATAATTAAAGTATTTCTGATTTTGATTCCTGGTTGATGGGACAGGTGTTGTGAATGAAACTTGAAAGAGCTCCTGTGTGTCGCTGAATGTTTTTATTGGTGACTGAAAGACATCTTCTGCCTCCATTTATCTGTTTACTACAGTGTGTTGAATTTCTGTTAATGTGTATTTAAAGACATTTCAATTAGTGGAAAAAATGGCAGAGGGGAATAAAAAAAAAGTCTAATTGCGACCCCCATGCAGTACCTCCGGGGACCCCACTAGGGGTTGCGGATCCCCTGATGAAGACCTCCAATACATATACTATTATTGCTATGTTGCCATTCATGCCGTCCATTTAACATATTGTGCAAGGTGATTAACATGCATTCTACTGTCTTGTTTTTTTTCTTATCTAGTCAGTTATAGAGATATGTAAACAATATTATTATTTTCTGTTACAGATATGCCACTTTCTAGAACATAATAATAAAAAACAAAATAGTGTGCGATTGGGTTTTAATGTCGTTCATTAGAAATGCAAAGTAGAAGAGAAAAGTTCGCTGCTTCTTCCTGACCCCAGGATCCTCTGTCTATGCAGACCTGAATCTGGCTGTTTGTGGCTAAGCCAAACAACATAGTGATGGATATGCACTGAATAGACAGACTGATTCTTGTGTAGAAGCTTCTATTTTTTTAAAATAAAAAAATAGATTAATATGTACCCCATGCACCTTTTCTTCCTTTTGATGGCTTCTTTTTGACAATTGAGCTGATGTGACAAGTGAATAGATCCATAAAATTGATCTTATCTTATATTTTATAACAGCTTGTCACATTGTTGGTCCTTTCTGGTAGGTCTGCTGTTGGAGACTTTTCCATCAAACACAAAAGTGTAGTCCAATGCTACATAGGGTAAATTACAATTGTTGACAGAACTTTAGCAAAAACAAGATTTGAGCTGAGACTCTCTGTATAACAGATACTGGTTTAAAGGGAACTAGCCGATGAAGGTAAACATGTGAAAAAAAACAATAATAACATAGATGTCATATTCAATTACTCATAGTCTCAGTTCTCTCTACTGTTCCTTCCTCCAGGTTTTCAGTGGGTTGTTTTCATGAAATAAATTGGTCCTTATGTTCTCACCTCCCGGCTGCAATTGTGTTGGATGGGGGGTTGAGGGTGCCGTGTACCCTTCCCCATTTGAGCTATTTTCCTAAACTTTGCAATTAATTGGGTTTCAAATCATCACTCAGTAAATGTAAAAAGATAAAAAAAAAAGAAAACAGTAGCAGGAGAGTTTGTCTAAAAACAAGACTTTGTGTATTTTAAAACAGTTACTTAAATGTTGTGGTGCATTTAGCCTTAGATTTCTAAAGAAGAAGATTGCTAAATCCAAATTCAAATACAATAAAGATTAAAAAAAGATACAATGAAAGGCAACATTTTTAATTTTTGTTAATTTTCATCCCTCTATTTTTCTCTCCCCTCCCACTGCTGTATTGTTAGAGGGTTCTGGTCTATTATGTTGTGTTTATTAAGACAATATAATCATTATATCTCTGATCACTATTTAAATCAGCTAATTTAGAAAAAAATATATATATTTCATGATAACATATTACATTCTCCCTTATCAAACTTTAGTTAGTCCTAATGACTGCCGCTTTTATGTTAAGTAGTGTGTGCATGTACGTTCGACATAATTATTTTTTGTGTTAAGACACGTTGGGACTCTCTCCTCCAAACAACAATAATGGTAAAATCCAATCTATTCCTAAAGAAAAACAGAAAATCTGAAATTACTAAGGATTATCCTTAAAGCGCTTAAAGGTAATAAATAAAGCCGAGGCACAAGTAAACTTAAATAATAATAGCAGAGAAAAAGATTTGCTTAGAGCGTGGGATTATAGTTCTAGGTTTCTTCCTATTCCCATCCCCACTTTCTTTTATATTATCAGATAAAAAAGAGAAAAAGATTAGCCAATTAATTTTATCCCGAATAAAATCCTCACCGCCAGTCAGACGTCTCTCATTTTTTTGTCCTATAGCAAATTTTGTCCAACTCTTTAGAAGGAGCAATAATCTCCCTTTTACATAGCAAATAACATAAACAGTGAGGATGGTAAAGTTCTCCCAGTTGCCAACCATGTAGAAATCTTCCATTGTTATCGTAGTTATTCTTCAACTGTGAGTTACAGAATCTGAAACAAAAATCCAGTATATTGTGTGATTTTTAGGTAACTAAATAGCATTTTATTGCATATATGTATTGGATACATAAAAAAAAGAACAATTAATATTTGGTACAGGATTTTGGGTTATTGCTCCATAAGGATCTTCTTCCGATCTTTCGGAAGGTTTCGGGGCTTTCACTGGGTAATATGGACATTTAGCTCTCTCCAAAGACTTATGATTGGGTTCAGGTCTGGAGAATGGCTTGGCTGCTCCAGGACCTTGAGATGTCTCTTGCTGAGCCAACCTGACTCTGTGCTGGATTTCATTGTCATTCTGAAAGACCCAGCAATGACCCATCTTCAATGCCCTCAATAAGGGCATTGAAGATGGGTCCTTCTTCAGAATATGGAAAGTGGAGTTCAGTCCAAAGAGCTCTATTTTTCAAATTTGCAAACTTCAAATGGACCTGGATCTGCCCTCACTTTAGCAGGAGAATCTTGTTTGCTCTGCAGGATTTTAATCCATGCCAATGTAGTATGTTTCTATTGGTCTTCTTTGAGAATATGTTCCTAGGTCTCCTCAGGTCATTGACCTGATTCTGCTGTATAGTTCTGGGCTGGTCCCTCACCTTTCTCATGATCATTGAAACCCCATTAGGTGACATCTTACATGGAGCCCCAGGCTGAGGGAAAATGTCCATTTATTACCTCAGCCAAGGAGGTTTTTTTGTGTGTGTAGTAGAGCTTGTTTGTTTTCCTGTATATAGGACAACTTGAAAAGTTATGGACAGAATTGAATTACTTTTTTTTATCAGAGGTATCAGAGGTATTCCTCCTGCCAAGGAATCCATTACATTTTGGTGATGATCCTGATCTCAATATGGATGCAGAACATTTTTAAAAGATTCTCCAACATTGTAATATAGGGATACTTAGTGGAACAAGCAGTTCCCTGCTAAACCAGAGGGTGGCAGCAGTGACTATTGATAGCCTCAGCATTGGACTCAAAAAAAATCCAAATGCATTTAACTGCAGACAAAAACACAAGTACAGGGAAAGTTGTTGGTTGGTCAGCAGGAGCTCTTACGAACTGTTTTTTTCTTTTTCTTTTGGGGGCTTTTACGGCACTAGTGGTTCATTTTATAAACAGTAGGCTGACAGGAAAGAGGATATGAGAGAGGGGGAGAGACATGGGGAAAGGACCACAGGCCAGATTCAAACCCTGGTCGGCCATATCGAGGACTAAGTCCACCAAGCACGCCCCATGATCAGATTTTATGGAATTGTTTTTCCAGAGGTGCAACTCATGCCAAGCAACAATTCATTTATATGTGTAATGATCCAGAATATGTGTGAATTTTAGCTATAGATGTGAGTCACAATTTTGGGCTGCTTAGTGGAGGTCGGTACTCTCTGAATTCTTTACTAGTCTTGTACTTGTTTGATTGAGTGTGTGGCCAGGTCTCCTTTACACCTGAAGCAACACCAAACAAGTGTAGATAGTACAGGTAATGAGTGGAGAACAGGACAGCTTTTTAAAGAAGAACAAACAGACCAATGAGAGCTGGAATTCTTCCCGGTTGATAGGTGATCTAATACTTCATACAAAAAAAAAGAAATTACTTGGAAATCGCTCAATGTTAGTACCCGGATTGACCTGGATTATTAATTCATTCTTTCACTCCCAGTTGAAGAGTACCTATGATAAAAATGAAAGACGTCTTCATGCTTTGCAAATGGGTGAATAGCAAATGTATCAAACTCTTGCTCTCCTCACTGTAT
>NW_015151034.1:520870-540555 GCF_000732505.1 Cyprinodon variegatus | reverse complement strand
AATAAAAGAAGCTAGAAAGCAAATTAAAAATGTTTAACACTTGAATGTGCATCAGTATTGACCATAATCACTTTGTAAAACTTACCAGGGAAAAGAAACTTCGATACAGATGCGATTCAGATTTTATGAATGTCCCCCAAAATTATGCCCTCTATGTATTCACATTGCGTTTTCTCTACACTTATTATTTCCATTTGAAGAGAGGCTTGTCTTGATCTAAGTCACATTCCTGTTTATGGGTTTATTTATTGACACCTTCTTGAATTAGTTTCAAATAGGGACCAAATTCACCCCCCATTGCTATCGCAACACCACCAATTTGGGTGCTGAAAATAAACATGAGTTAATTTGATTAATAAAAGTGTGAATTTAAGAGCTGGAATGAAGACACATATTATATGCTTGTATTTTAAGTTTTAAGTCAATATAATTTTTTTCTAATTTCTTTCTCTGAAGGTATTTAATCCTTTGAACCATTTGCATGCACCGTTTCCACTTCCTGCATATACGTGGTGAAAGATACAAATCTCCCTTTTCCCTGCAGCTAGTGATTAGGTTATGCTAATCATTGTTGCTGGATTACTTTGGCTGTGACACCAGCAGCTTCAAACATCTCCACTAACTCTCCACTTTATAAAAACAAACAAATATCCCTTAATTGCATAAATAGAAGATGAGCAAAGGGGTTTACCAATCTCTTAATTGCTCAATTTTCCATAAACAAATTAGTCTTTGGTTCTCTAATGCATCTTAGGTTGCAGCTCTAGGTTGCAGCTCAGAGGTGCACATTTTTTCTCTCATAAACATTGTTGTTGCTTGTTGTTAATGAGAAAGCCCCCTCATATTTGCCCATTTTTTAACGAAGGGATGATTATCTGCTCTCTAGCAGTCTACCTCCATGTATAATGTGATGTGCGAGAATGGGGCATCACTGATTGAGGAGGAACGTCAGGATTTATCTCGGTGTGTAATTACCATCCTGATTAATGGGCGCCCCTCGCTGAGAGCGCATACCCCCACAGGCCTCCTATGGTTGCAGTCGGCGGAGAATCAGCATGCAGACTGTTTTACTTCAAAGCAAGTCATTAGCTTGATTCTTTATAGCTCATATTTTATTGTCACCAATATCATTTAACTAAGCTGTCACATTTGGTGGTACAAACGCTAAGGTGCTGTAGTGTCTATTTTATGAACGATGCCCTGACCCCCTGATCCACACCTACACCTCTCTCAGTGCACTACTCTCACCAATTACAAACATACATATTGGCCTAAATCACTTTAAGCATGTGAAAAAAAACAAACAAAAAAACTTAACGCCTTTAAGAATTTTAAAAATATACATTGAGTTGATCTATAGATTGAATTTGATAGGTATGCAGATATTTTCAAAAACCTTGCTCTGTGTTTAAAGAAGCTCTTTTTGGCACTATAACCTTGCTATGATACAGTCCTTCAGCAAAAACAAACATTTTGGCTAAAACTTATTTTTTTTAAATAACCATAGTGTCCTTTGTTTTCACTTCTTTACTATCCACGTATTTTAGCAACCAGAAATATTTCCATACTTCTAAACTGATCCTACTTTAAAGGATAGTAAATCAGCATAGTCCTGTTTTATCCAGCTGAAGAGCAGTGCGCAGCAACAGGTGGGGAGTTAGCCATGCATTTCTTTATGTTCCACACAGCTGAGGTATAGAGCATACTGCATGAAAGACATGGGCTTAAAAAAACATTACTTTATGCAAGTAAACACCAGTAACAGATAGTGTTGAATTGCATAAAGTCTAGAGTAGAAAAGTGCAATCGATCAATTATTTAAGGTTCTTAACTAGAGATAATCAGATGCAGACTGGATTCAATAAAATAAGAATCAATAAGGGTTGGAGCCTCCCTTCACTCTCTTTGCATGCAAATAAGTGAGTTTTTTTTTCCAAAGAAACAAATACTCAATCAACATGGGGTGAACCATATAAAAAAATGTCACATTCTGTGTAACCTATTTAAAGACAAATCTCTTTGATGCTGGCAGAAGATGCTCCTGTATGTAAATGAATGTAAATGAAAAGTCTGCCATTTGCAACATGTGAAACTAAATGATAATTGTGGCGTCTTTTTGTTTTCTCTGTAGGGAACAACATGACCTTGCCTTAAGTGTTGTTTTCTTCCATTTTTATTCTGCAATTCTTTCTTTCCCTTCGTATTTGAGTCTGTTAATCAAAAGAAGAGAAAGACGTGCTACAGAAGTATAATTCTTATATTCACAAGCAGAGATCTTTACAGAAAAACAGTAGCTTGAAAATATTAGTTGTTTAGATTTCTAAAATTTTTCTCTAGAAAATGATTTTATCACAGAAAAAGCTGAGATTACAGTTTCTAATCCAACCGTTTTTGTTGCTCAAACAATGCATGGATTGAATCCTGTGTTATTGTTTTTTTTGTGTGAACATAACAAACACCCCGAGCTGCAACAACTGTAATTACATTACATCCAAACACACACACACACACACACACCCATCACTCTGAACTCAGCACGTCTGTCGACTGCCATGGGATGTTAGAGGCGTGTTGCTATGGCTACTGAGAGGGGACACACAGGAAAGAGGGGGTTAGAGTAGAAGCAGAAAAAAGAAGGGAGGCTGGTTGGGATAGAGAGGGCGGGGACGGGGGGAGTAGTTTGAGACTGAGAAAAATAGAGAGAAGGACTCGTGGAGATGCCGGCATCTAGACAGCAGAGAGAGAGCGAGGAGCTGGGAACAAGCCAAGCCGCCAGGGGAGTATCCGGAAATCTGCTGGTGGGAAGTGTCACTCAGAGTCAGGAATTACTAGAAAGCTGTGTGTATGTTAGGTAAGGCACAGGGTCAATCAGGGTCAGCTTAAAGCTTTTGTTTTAACTGTGTAACTTTGAGAAAAGGGGGGGGGAAATAGTGAAAAACCCTAATTTTAAATGTCTTTTTCTTTTCCTGCCTGTCTGTTTATTTAATAACAGATCAGTGGAGGCACGCTCTATACTGAGAGAATATGTCAAGTAACTGATCAGGTTTCATAAATTCAGCCGAGGTGCAGCGATCGAACAGCAGCAATTGAAATAATTGGCATTGAGACAAATATTTAAAGCTAGTGACAGCACACTTCATTGATTGGTAAATGGTGTGGGTGTTGCGGGTGTACGTGCTTCACTTTTATTTCCTGTGTTTGTGTAAGAGACTTGTGTTTGTGTGCATGTGGGGCTTTGTCTGTCTCTTGCAGAGGAGTAATGATATTTATTGCAATCTTTGCAGCTGGAGAGGGGGGAGGGGTGTGGTTGAGTACAAAGCTTTATGTGGCTTTGTTTCTACTATTTCCTATCATTTCTCTTTGCCTGCTTATGAAAGTATGTGATTTGTGTGCATGGGGGTGTTGGAGTTGCAATCTGAGTTTCAGTCTAGGTGCATCCGAGAGGGTTTTCACTTTGTACTTTCAGTTTGTGTTGAGGAACGTCTTGCTCATTCTCAGGTCGGATGACTGCGCTGTCTGCTGGCTCAGAGATGCAAACATCAATTCTGGAAACCCAGTTCATAGTGGGCCCCCAGGCCAAAGTAACTGGCAGAAAGAGAGGACGGCCCCCCATCCGGAAGCTGGAATTCCAGAGCCACTATGTGGATTCTTTGTCACCCCTGAAGGTCCCTAAGAAGAGAGGAAGAAAACCGGGCTTTAAGGTCATTTAACTTTTCTATTTCAACTACAGCTATTGAAATTAACATTATTCTCTTTTTAAGAGTTGCCAGTCATTTCTTAAGCTATGTAGTGAAAATACCTCAGTAGTTACCAGTATCTCTACTCAGGATGTAAAATCTGTGTTTTTGCCGTGCTTAGAGGCCTCAGCTCTCAGAAGCTTCATTAAGAAATTCAGAAAATTGAAGCAAGCTATGATCTTTTTTAGGTTCAAAAACTTAAAATCCATTTAATATTAATCTAGAAATCTTGATCTTAAATCTATAATGAAAGAAATTAAAAATTCTGATTTATAGTTACAAAATTCAACTAATTCACTTTAATCAAGATGCACTGATTAAAAAGAGATATATGCACTGGAAAAAAATGATCTTAAATTAAGTGTATTTACTCGTAATTTGAGCAGGTAAATTAGTTAATTTGCAAATGGAATTAGTATATTTACTCTGAAAATAAGAAAATTAAATAATATGCTCTTGAAATAAGACAATGTAATTGTGTTTTCTTATTTTAAGTGTAAATTGTCTTGTTCCATTGGCAAAATGTCTGTTTTACCTCTTTATTCCAAGAACAAATGTAATTATGCAAGGAAAAAAATGACTAAAAACAAGTCATTTTTTTCCTCCAGTGTTCTAAAAAAGTATGAAATGCTGTGGTCATTTTATGTCCATTGACAGCTGTCGGTCAGCAATGTGGAAAATGATGGAAAGTCGCAAAATGTCCTTGCTGGCTGTTCATGCAGGGCGATATGCAGGCATGGAGAATTAATGGAAAAGTTATTTCAGGAGTTAGTTTAGGAACATTTTAGTCAAAATACATTTTCTCCGTTAAGTAGAATTCAAATTTAAAATTCTGAATGGTCCTGTTGATGAGTTTGGTGTAGCAAGTAAGTTATTTCCGGTTGTTGAATCTGGATTAGAACCGAAGCAGAATCCTTCTAATGTTGAGAAATGTTCAATTTGAATGCCTATTTTTTTGGCAGAAAATGAAAAAAATTTTAAGCTTAAGGTAAAATTAGGAACAAATAAGGGATCCTTAGCATAGAAGGCGAAAACAAGAGTGGCTAAAGCTAATATTCTTCTGCCCAAGTAACCTGTAGCTATGAAACATGAAGTAGCGCAAAAGCAAAGAAAAAAAAAGACGAGGAGGCCCCTCACCACAGAGAACATCCTCTCTCTTTTAAAGGTGAAATAATCCCATAAAGAAAATGGTTTGCGATCACAGCACAGCCATGATGTCAGGCCATTGAGACGTACTTTTAAACACAAACCAATTAATGAACCATGAGAACCAGATTAATCAAACATAATTTCTTTTTTAATCCATTTTCCATTTAAAATCCAAAATTTAAAATGTTATAATTTCTGTTTCTTAAACAGAAAGTATGAAAAAACAACACCTTTTTTGTTTTATGTTGTCAAATTCATAAATAAAACGCTAAACAGTCACTTAACTCTTGTGTAACATAAGTGATAAGCCTGTGTGTAAATATAGGAAAAGATCAGAGGATGTTTTTTTGACTACAGATAGCATTACTGTTGGGATATATGCAAACAAATCAACGTTGTGTGCACAGATGCAAGGGGATTTCTGTGGTTCATTTGAACAATAAAAAGAGCTATTTTCTTTGTTGATTAAAAGTAAAATTAAATAATCTAAAGATTATTAGTTACAACTGATGTTGATTGATATATTTTTCTACCACTTAAAAATGTACTTGTTTATGCAAGTTGAACAACTAATCCAACATTTCCTTTAAATATAGTTGTGCGAAATAATGCTCACAAACCTCAGACTTAAAAAATGTATAAAACAATGTATAAAACTGCAGTGCTACTGTGGTTGGAAATTGTTATCTCCTATTAATTCCCTTTTACAGCTATTGATTGAGTGCTTATTCTACATTTCCTTATAAAAGCATGCATTTAGGCCTCAGAGCTGCCAGGATATAAGGTGTCTAAGTACATTTTTGGCTAGAAAACCTCAATTAAATATGAGAAAAGATTTTATTGACTGATTGGTTGCTAGATTTACTCACACCATGCCTCATCTCCATGTTAAAATGAAACCTCCTGTGAGCCACCATGGGATTTTTTTTAAATTAAAAGTCAATTTGTTATAATGGATCCTCTTCAATCACGTGTTTTACAACAATAAAGAGGTCATTGCATGGCTCCATCTCTCTTTTTTGTTTTGATTTAGACAGAACACATGTTTATATTTATATCTACAAAATAAACAGAACACAATCTTTTGAAAATATGTTATTTAGTTGTAAAGCAAAATATATGTGTAATGTTCCTGCAGGCAATCACTCACCCGTGACATGCAGACACATGAGGTGTGCCTTTAAAAAATATTGTTCTTAACCTCTGGGACTTTAATGTCTCAGTTGTATGGAAATTGCAACTGACCAAATCATGTAAGCAAGATACAGGGAAAGAAATGGTTGCAATGGTTATTGCAATGGTTATTCGACTGTTGCAATGGTTATTCGACTGTTAGCTTTTTTTTAAGGCCTACATCAAGAATGCTTGATATATGTTAAATGTAATTTTTAAGGATTAATATAAATTATATTGAGCATGTGAATTGCTCAATCAGAGTGCACAGAAACATGAAGAGCAGGAGGATTTATTTATAGTTATGGAGCTGATATAATGACCCATGAAGTGCAGAATGTAGTATTAAAATTTAAAACCGATGTTTCATCTTTAGAAGTTAGTTTAGAGGCGTTTTTTGGGTGTTTGCATATAGATATTGATTTAGATTGTCCTCCCTCAATCACATAGGACTGGATAAGCATGTGCATAGCACTGCATGTTCTATAAGGGAGGAAACATAGAATAATTCCCATTCATTCAGTCCACTTTAGTTTCTTTTTAAGAAAACTACTGACTCGATTAAAATGCAGTGTTGATTTGCAAATGCGTATGTGTTTGTGTGCGTGTACCTTTGCAGCTGAAGCCCAGGATGGTGATGTCCCCGCTCGCCAACTCTCCTCCCAACAGCACACCAGAACCTGAGATGGGTTCTATCCCACAAGATGCTGCTATCGTACCCCACTCCGCCACACCACAGGTCCTAACAGGTATAAAGACATTTATACACAAGATATTAACGTCGGGTTTCATATTATATTTCTTCAATTCATCACACACATGCAGCTCTAGTTCCTCTATTCTGTGTATTTCTATGATTCTTCTTTTACATTCCCTACTCTCCTTTACTGATAGAAAAGCTTAACGAGGTAAGACAGCTTTTATTGTCCTAATGTTGAAATTTCGTTTAGTACAGCTTTTCAGTAAATTAATCATTTCCATTCCATAAAGTGCAGCAATGATCAAATGTAAACAGTGTGGGAGAAAAAAAATGGTGCAAAAAACCCCGCATTGATACAGTATGAAAGTCAGATCATTAATATATATTCATCCAAGTAACATATCCATCTTAAAACATAATCAGTCTGCTTTGATCTCTAAAGTTATTAGTGCCTGGTCGTCTGTTTATTTTGCAGTAAATACATCCATGTTAGTTCTGTCATACTTTGATGAAAAGAAAATACTCCAAATACATTACAACTTCTAGACTTCAAGTCCTTTAAGTTGCTTTTGTTGACTCAGAAATTTGTCTTTCAATTATTACTCAAAAATAGGAAATGCTAATTTCAGAAATCCATCAGTTTTTTTTTTTTTTGTTCTTCACCCTGAATAAATGTCCTTAAAAAATGAATATTGACTTGGGTGTATTTGACATTAGAGCACCAGTCTCATGCTTGAGGAGTAGTGTTAGACTCTTTGTTCTTGTAAATCATAAAAAGTGTTTGATGTCAGGGTGTAGACATACAGAGAAAAGCACACATGTGCACATAGACTCATGCATGAATCAGAGAGCTCCCTGTGGTGTCACCCAGATATATATGTAAATTATTCCTCTGGTGAAACAGAGAAGAATTTTTTTTTTTATATTTTATGCAGTACATTTAAGAAAACATATAATCGTTTATTTTTTCAGTTCTGTTGTAAAAAAATGATTTTGAAATTTTACTGTTTTTACAAAAATAATGTCAATTAACAGTAAAACATGCTCATTCTGCATGTTTGTACAGTGTGTTTGTGCATGTGTGTCAGTACATAATCCTCCATATTCATTCTCATAGATCTTATCTCATAATTGATTTTTCTGAATACAATAAAATGCGTTTGACTTTTGCCTGAGCACGCTCTAGGGGTAATCCAGAAGCTTCTCTGTGGAGTGTTTCCTCATCATATAAATCTGGCAAATCCATAACTGTCTTGCTCAGGCAAAACCAGAAGGCATCTGCATTATCGACAGGGTAAAATTGCTTGACACAAAGGAAAGAAATACAGAGGAATTACTGTCTGCCTGTCTTCCATTTTGCATCCACATGATGAACAGCCTGTGATAGCTGTTCTGAAAATGAGCTCCTTTTTTCTATACTTGCAATTTAAATGGTTTATATGTAAAGTATATATTAAAGAAAGAAAAAAAAACATCGGTCTGCTATTGTAAAAAAGTAAAGTAAGATAATCATGCTTAAGACAGAGAGTAATGTTTCTGCAGATAGTAAAGCAATATTCTAAAATGTTTGCTGTTAAACAAAGAAATACACTGCAGAGTACAATTGGTAGATTTAATCTGAGGGAGAAAAAATCCCTTTAAGAAATAAGTATTACAATTTATTTTTTTTCCACAAACAATTCACACAAAATACATACAACTAAAGTGTTTTTTGTGTTCACTTCTCACTTCTAAGCTCTAGAAAATGTTAATGTTTAACTAATTTGAAAGGATCATTTACCTAATAATGGTAGGAAAATTCGCTTTGTCACATTGCTCTAAGCAGGAGCCTCACTTTTGGACATAAATCATTTTTTAAATCTCACATTTGATTAAAATGAGTATGGGGACATTGAGAGACATCCACCATTAATTCTAATACAGAGGCAGAAAGAACCACTGAAATCCA
This sequence comes from Cyprinodon variegatus, assembly GCF_000732505.1. NCBI lineage: Eukaryota > Metazoa > Chordata > Actinopteri > Cyprinodontiformes > Cyprinodontidae > Cyprinodon > Cyprinodon variegatus. The sequence continues at coordinate 531,848 of NW_015151034.1, read as the reverse complement.
GCTTCTCTTACAAAGCCAACATGAAACTGACATTAAAGTTCATGATCAAAAAAAATAATGCAGGGGCTTAGTCTTGCACAATTGCCTCACAAATGTCTGTGCTTCACTCAGGTTCGAATTTCTGATTAAATAACTTAGTTTTAGTCTCGGAAAGTCTCAGAAGCTAGCTAGTTGATGGATTGGTAAAGTACTGCCAGCAGATGGCGATAGTAGATTACACCCTGTCCAAAAATCTTTTTCAGGCTAAAAAAGAACTAAGGTAACGCTACGAGGATGACACCTGGCATATTTTACTTTATTTTAACATGAACATATGTTTATTTTGTGTGTTTGTATGTGGCCATGTCTTTGTTATCTGGTGGGGACAATTTTCCAGAAATATGCTACATTTTGGGGAGTTATAGGTACTTGTAGGGACTAACCGCTGGTCCCCAAAAAAGTAATTTTTTTGGGGGTGGGGGTAAGCTTTAGAACCAAGGGGCCGGATTTATCAAGATCCAATTTTGCGTGCAGTAATTTGCGCTCACAAACTGGAATTTTGTGCGAGGGGCTGAACCATGGTTTTTCGGGTGATTTAACAAGAGCGATTGCGTAACTGGTGGTAGGTGCAAAACTGTTGGAGACGCCCTATTTAAATGATGGTTTTGCGCGTTTTGTGGTTTGCGGCAAAGTAGTTTGTAAACTTTGGCAACCTTTATCCTAAGGTGGTATGTGGCTGAATTTCTACTTCACCGCAGTAAAAAAAAAAAACAACAGGTGTTTTGTATCGGCCTGTAGAAAAATGCACATACCAAATGGCTCACAAGAAGTGACTGTGGATAAGATGACTGCGCGCTGCATCCCCGCAGCATTGGCATGTTGCTCCACAGGCGCAAGGCGGGAGGTCGGGGTTCTCTCCTTTGCGAGTGCTAAATTAATATATTTACATGTTCTCCTCCCACAAGACGCACTTTTGCGTGTAAACGCCCAATATTGAATATTCATTGCAGAAAAAGTACTAAATGGATAAGAGGCGCTATTTAGCACGTTTTAAAGACAAATCCTTTTAGCACGCTGTTGATAGATCAGTTTGTACATTTTTTAGCGTGCGCAGTGAAATAGCTCACGTTTTTATACACGCAAACCTTTGATAGATCCGGCCCAAGGTGTGTGAACTGAGTTTAGGTTAAGTATGTGTTGGTAATGGTTAGGGTTAGGGCAAGGGTCACGGTTGGGCCATAGAAATTAGTAAAAAATGAATGGAAGTCAATGGAAGGTCCCCACAAGGATAACATGAGACAATGTGTGTGTGTGTGTTTTTATTACATGCTTGGGACCATTTTCCATAAATCTTAGCACATCATGTGGACCATCAGTCCTATATTTGGGACCTGTGTCTGGTCCCCATGGCTACAAATGCTGTTTTAGGTTTAGGATTAAGGTGGGAATTAAGTTTAGGTTAGGATTAGGGTTAGATATGAACCTTTATTGGTCAGAGTTACGATGATGGGAAGGGTTAGGCTGTAGAAATGGGTTAGAAATGAATGGAAGTCAATTGAAGGTCCCCACAAGGATAGATGAATTATAAATGTTGAAAGGGCGATATTATTGCCATAAATTTTAATACAGTGTATAGTAGAAATTTTACACATTCAGTAATAAAATGTCACAGGGGATGGTATGGGGCTTGCGGCTCTGTGGAGCTTTTTGAAAAATTTATGAAAATCTATTTTTTTGTTGTTGTTGTTTTAATGTGGTGTGCAGGAGGTTAAACAAAAATGTATTGTGTTTTCTAATGCTGTTATCATTTGTATAATAAATAATTTTAAACAATAATTTGCGTTTAGCCATAGATATCAGTGGTTATAACTTGCAACCAGCGTGGCACGGTGCCAGGCAAATAAAGGTGTGTCTCGGACCATGGATCCCAAAGGGGAAAAAAGGAAGAATTTAAAGGATGGAGCAAATCATTTGCTTCCACTATCAATGCGGAACGATTGCCTGTATTTTTGCTGTGTAATGAGAGGTTGTCAAAAAATAAAAAGAAAAATTTGGAAAGGCATTTCCAGGGAAGGCTGCTAAACATGCAGCCGACCACCAAGTTGGGAATGAGAGAAAAGGTGTGATTGCAGAACTTCTGGATAAATTAGAGGAGTGCAAAGATAGATTTAAGAAGGGATTGCATCTCCAATATTGCTGCTAGTTTTGTTGCAAGGATGGAAAAACCGTCCACAGATCAAACAGTTAGCGCTCTGATGCAGGGATGGGAACTTTCTTCTATTTTTTTCCCCAAATCCTAAAAATATAAATCACAGCAAGGAACGCTGGTGATGGAGGGTGTTGAATTTCAGGGTTAGAGAGCTCTGCTCTGATGGATGTCAGTTCCTGCTTGGTTACTCATGACTCAATCAACTCCTCCCAACAGAAACACGTCCACCATAGAAAGATTCCTTTATCGTGTTTCTGTAATTTCATCAATGCTGCAAAACCTTAACCGCACAGTGAAAGGCGGTGAAGCAGTGTGCGCTGAGAGCATTCACTGCTCCTCCATCACCTCATGCTACTATGTGACATTTGCTCCAGGAAAAACATTTAATCGTGGATGCTTATTGTATATTTAAGCCCACATAGTCCTTTTCTATAGTGGGATAATAGACTTAGAGCCTGTGTTGCCAACTTGAGTATTGACTATAGTGGTGTTCCCAGTAGCTTCATCATTACTTTATCTTTGTCACATTACCTTAGGCAACAGAGGCAATATTTCTGGTTGTCTTAAATGTTTTAGATTTGAGACATTTAAGGACATTCATCTTATATTCACCGGCTGTGTAATTATTATTCGTATTTATTGATGTGAACTGCCCTTAACGGTTGCTATTTTTAAAATTTTGTTCTGCTTTTGGCAAATTAAATGGAATCCTGATTTTGATTCTAATCATTGTGTGAAAGGGGCTCAATGGATTTATATTTGATCTAAGGGGAAAAAGAGAAGAGAAAATGGTTGGAATTTCTGTTTTTCCACATTTGTTCTCATCAATCTTCAGGTCAGGAATTGATTGGCAACATCAGCCAATTTATGTCCACATCTCAGACAGAATAACAAAACAGTTTATGCAAATAAATTAAGCATAAGCAAGTGTCAACCATGTCTGCCAACACCAATAACAAAAAAGTCCTATTTTATGTCTTAGGGGTTATTTACATGAAAAAAGTTAATACACAGTAATATTTGAGAATTAAGTTTGTACTTAAGGTCAATACCTTAATCTTGAATTTTGGTCTTTGATGTTTATGTCATAGGCTGACCAAATTCCCAATGTTATCTATTCACATTGGGGTTTGACCATTTAAAACTAATATCCAACTGACTCGTAACCATAGCAGCAGAAATGAGCAACAGAGCTTGGCTTACATAAATAAACGAATCATCAGCTGACTTTTCCAATAAAACTATTCTAACTCTCAACTAAGGAGTTACACCTATTTTATTAATATGGATTCATTTGAAAACTGTATTGTCAAAAAAGAGGAAGTAAAGTTGAAAGTACATTTTATGTGCTCATAGACAGACAATTACATGCTAAAAAAACAAGATTAAATGATTAATCTAAATACATAATATATAGATATAAATGATTATGCCAATCTCTGTTTTCCTTCTCTCAGCAGACACACCCTTGCCTGATGATTTCATGTGTCACCCGCCTGCAGACTCCAAGCGCTACACCGTAGATCCCACTGACTCTGCATTCAACATTATGGCCTCCCAGTACCAAACCAGGCCTTCTTATGTCTATCGTAGCAACAGCTGCTCCACTCCGATAGGTTTGTGCAGACAGCTTTCCAGCCCAGCGAGTTTCCAGGATGGAAATAGAAATGGTGAGGCAGTTAAAGCTGTTAGTGCGTTTTTAGTCAAGCAGAAACACATTCAAAGTAATATTACACCAATGCTTTTAGACTACTGTTATAAAAGCCTAAAAATAATTATGTTCCACCCATTAATTCAGCTGTTAAGATGTTATACACCATGAAACAGCAGTAAAAACGCTCTAGATAACCCCAACAAATTGAAAAGCATTTATAATTCACTTCCTGACATAGTCTCATTGTTAAATGGGTTAAATTGGTAACTTTACTCCTATTTTGACTTCTATGGCAGTGTTGCTCTAAGCCTTTAAACATTGTTTTTTTTATTTCAAAAACAAATGCACAACAGAACCAACTCCAAATTGTACATGTGAAACTGCCTTTGTTTTTCTTTATTCCCTTATTGAAACTATGCCCCTTTCACTTCTGTCTGGCTCTTGAAAATGTACTAAATCAAGGTATATAACATCCTCTCCTTTAATTTCCTTCCTGACTCCTGCATGTCTGTCATTTGCACTCAAAGTAGTTTACTTGAATTTATTTTTTTTTTTTTACATTCTAGATTTTCATATTGATATTACAGATAATTTAAAAGGAATACCACATTGTTTTAAATTGGACATATTGTCATGGTAAAATAGAAGTGGATTGTATTTTTATTGGGGGATTTTAGTTGGTAGATAAAAGATACTAGATCTCTGTCATATAAAATAAGTGAGATCCAAAGTTAAAATGACAAGGCTTAAATAAAAAAACAACAATAATATAATCGGGAACTCTTATATTCAAACAATATAACTGACTCATTGAGGGAAACATGACAATCCTGTAACCACAAAGACTGAAAAGGACAGTGTTTGTAGTTGCTCTTTGTGTAATTCTGGTATAAAAATAAAAAAAGAAGACAAAAATGCTTTTAGAAAAATAAATTATCACTGGGTTTTATGTAACATTCCTTGTTCATTTTGTTCAACTGGGTGAGAATAGATTATTGTGACTTATTTTAAGATCGCAGAATAGATATTCTACTTATTTGAATCCCAATTCTTACCAAGCAGAACCAGTTTCACATTGGTTTAAACGGTTAAAACCCCATCCTTTTCCCTATTGTTGCGTGTTTCACAGCCCTCAGTCCTTTGCCAGACACCGGAGAGGGCAAGCGTCTGGCTGGGAAGGACCCGTCTAACTGGGGTGTGGAGGACGTAGTGTGGTTCATCAAAGAAGCTGACCCTCAAGCTCTGGCACCCCACGCTGAGACTTTCCGGAAACATGTCAGTGTTTATTTTCAAATTTCCCGGTTTAGTGTTGTGCTTTTTTGGAGGAGGCAACTCTAGGGGTATGCCTATAATCATTACTCATAAAAACTGTTGATGTGACCTTCTGTTAGACAGTTATAAACAGTTAATTTCTAAACGCCACTAATTAACCCTCCAAGCAATTGTAAGTTATCATAAATCCAGATTGACTGGTTCCAAGGCTGATCCATTTTATTAGCTAATCCTAGAATTACAAAGACCAAAATAGATATACCCTCTCATGATAACTTGAAACTCTTAAATGTCATAATCATTTTGGGAAACCTGACTTAATTAACATTAGTTACTTTTGCATCAGATGGTGTTTTTACACATTGTGAAATAATATTCACAAATAATCTTCCTCTGTGAACCTCCAGACTAATCATGTAACCTAAAGCATTTTTTGGTCACATATAAAAGTAAAGTGGCATTAATAACAAAAAAAAAAAACACTTTAAGTTAACACTTTTACTTGGATTTGAATACTGCCTTACTCAACAGGTAGATATTTAGTCTGTAACCACCTGTGTGTCAGACCTTCCTCTGCTTCATACAGGAAGGTCATTGGTGGTGAACTGTGTTCTACTTCTATTTCCTGTGAAAATAATGATCAACTTCTGTGTAAAACTGAAGACAATTGCAAATGTAACACCTTTTTAAGTTCATAAAATATTCTTGTTTTAAGATGGTAGGAAATAGCTTTTGTTTTAGATGTCCTTACAGCAAAACCTCACTCCAGAAATGAGGATTCGTTTCTTTGGTGTATTAAAGAAACATGTGTGTTTGGTATGTGTTATTTAAAAAAAAAATATATAAAATTATATTCAAGGTTCATTTTACAATCGATATTCATAAGGGGCTGTGTTGTGTTTCAGGAAATAGATGGAGACGCGCTGTTGTTGCTAAAAAGTGAGATGATGATGAAGTACCTGGGACTGAAGCTGGGACCGGCGCTCAAACTCTGTTACCACATCGACAGGCTCAGACAGAGTCGCTTGTAGTTTCCTGTAAGAGAACTGAAGGCTCTGGCTGAAAAAAAACCCACACCTCAGTGTCCTGAAAACAAGGTGGAGTGGAGACTTTGGTGCTTTATCTGTGTCTGAACCAACTACTGTTAAAAGACTGGACATTTTTTATGTACTTACAGGGAGTATTTGCAACTTTGTTTACTTAAAATTGGAGTGGCTTTAAATTGTAAATAGTTTTGCTGCATGCAGACATCAACTAATGTGAATTATCTGGAGCATTAAACTACGCAGGTAACAATTGTGACCAGTTATTAGCTAAAGGTCTATATATGCAATTATTTCTTTCAAACTATACATGTTTGTAACAGTGAAAAACATATTTAAATTCTCACTTTTAAAAAACGATCTAATAGTGAGAAGCTGCTGGGATGTTATCTGGGTTCTGCTGTTAGAAAAATAAATAGTGGGGGAACATTTTAACACAGAGACTGCTTTATAACACAATAGCTTAGCTGTGTTTTTTTTCCAACAAAAGCTTCCTTTAAAAGGTTACTTTTGAAAATATTTCACTCATTAAACTTGGTGCTACCACAGTAACATACAGTGTTTTCTTAATATCTGGTTTTGCCTTTTACAAAGGAGGCCATTCTGTTTCCGCAATACCTCATTTTCGTGCCATTCTGATCATAAATGCCTCAACTAAAGGAGCAATTGATCATTACATTATAAAAGAAAAATTGGTATGTAGCATTAAGAATTTTCTAATGCAATGCTGTATGACAAACCTGATAAAGTTCATAATGTAATATCATCAACTTTTTTATTTTTTTTTTTTTTTGGAACTTATGACAAAGTTTTGATTAAACCTCTTTTTTAAAGCTTTTATACCAAACTGGTTATTTGTATTTATATATGGTGCAGAATGTTATGACCTCTTTATGTTTGTACTTCATACTTTGCCAATAAACCCTGCTTAATTGTCAAGCACATGTATTATTATCCAATTGGTTCCTGGGTTCCAAACTTAGGAAATGTCCTATTTTTGGGTTTTGGGACCTTTGATAGACTATTGCATGTGTTTTGGAGATAAGAGAAATCTCTGTAAAGATGCAACAGGGTGGCCATAAGGACCTGGCTTCCTTTCCAATAGTGTGTCCATCTATTAATTTTTCCAGCCATTTACCAGCATGACCTTTACTGCTTTTCTGGGGATGGCATCCAACACTTGTGCAGACTTCTTGCTCCTAATTGAGCACCGCACCAACCTAAGCGGAGCCTTAACCTTTACACAGGTGATCTGTGTTGGCCTCAGATGTATCACTAGTGGTATGTTCCTGCATCCAGAATGGAAATGCTGAAAATCTTAAAGACTATTTCCGGCACCATCAGAAGGATATATGTGCATCCTTATAACTTTTCCCAGCAGCAGATGAATGAACTACATCAAGAAGGGATTCTACAAAATTGCTGGTAACATAAATCAGGTTACACATCACAAAAGACACCTCAGAGCAGGTGGGCGACTTTTTCATTTTTAATAGACCACGAACACATCAAGATAAAAAGCACATGAATGGAACTTTGTTAACAAAAAACCCCAGTGTATAATTAGAAGTGAGTTATGGTTTGGCCTGTCAAATGCACACATTTATTATGTGCATTAAATGACCTAAATGCATATTATTGCTTCACACTATATATGATGCTAACTGCATCTTCAGCAACATATTTGATTCCAGAACATGTCCTTTAAAGCCTTTAAAGCAGGCATCCCCAACCTTGTTCCTCGAGGTTATAGAGGTTTCGTTGCTCCAGCACAGCTGATTTTAATTGAAAGCTGATTAACAGGATTTTGGTCTAATGCAATCATTTATTCATCCTGGCCCTTAAATTAAACAATTTAAGGGCCAAGTTCCTTACTGGTCTGAATCCTGGGGATAATGCCCCCCCCCATCAGACACATTACTTTTTTCTCTTTTAACACTTGAAAATTAAAGGATCAAATATGTGTCGATACGCCTACTAAGTCATTTGTACAAGTATTTTGTATTTATAATTGACAATTTATGCAATTATCACTTGAAAATGTTGTCTTATTTAATTTTGACCCTCTTTGGTCCAGTCATATTTATTCCGTACGAATATTGACCAGATGTGAAACAAAAAAGGTGATAAATCATACATCTGCTGCTCGACAAAGTTTCTATGCCAGTTGCCATCCATGATATACCTGGGGTTCGATGTCCATTCTCCGATATTTAGGTCACAGGCTTAAAGCATTATTCTACAGTCTATTCTACAGAAAGACTTGAAAACCCTGGCATTGTTTACACCTATGGCATGTTACAATATTAGCTCCCATTGTTAATTATTACGTTTGAAAAAAATGACAATTGACTCATTTTGTTACTTGGTTTAGTCATTGTTGTTCTATATAAAACCTCTGAGACACTTAATTAAACTTATGCAGTTATATATTAATATATTTTATATAATAATATATTTTTGTTATATATATATATATATATATATATATATATATATATATATATATATATAGCTATATATTGTAAAAAAAAATATTAGAGGCTGAATACAAATGCAAACAGAGTTTTAAAAAGTGGGGTTGCGTATGTTTTTCAATTTCGTGCTGTCTTAACATAATTTATAGATGTAGTCTTTATTTCCTATTTTGTTTTGAAGATTTTGGTAAAGCCAAATAAAAACAAATTGGAACTTTATTTTGAAAAGAAAAGCGCAGACACCTCCTATTTCCGGTGTCCTGGGTCTTACGCAAACACACGCTACAGTCTGGGAGGTCAACATGGGAGACATCTCAGAGAGGACCTTGCAGGTAGCCGTGGTTGTTTCCTTTGCTGTAGGCTTCCTTTCGGGCTGGCAGGCCAACAGAATGAGGAGGAAATTCCTGGACTGGAGGAAGAAGCGGCTTCAGGATAAACTGTCTGAAACGCAGAAGAAGTTGGATCTTGCTTGAATGGTAAGGCGACGTCAGAGTTCAGCTCAGGTCTTTCATCTGAAGGAATTTATAAATATGAACACAATTTGGATTTTTACACACTTAATTTGCTATCCTATCTCATTTGACAGGTTGGCTGTTGGTTCAGAGAAGCTGGTTCAACCTGTTTGTCCTTCTTCATGTTTGGTTTAACCACACCTGGCGAAGCAAGTCTGTTCTTGATACTCTCCAAGCTCCCCAAAACAAACCGTTGTTAAAAGAAATATCTGTTGTGGATATGTAAAATGTAAAAGTTGGACATTTCTCTTTGTATCAGTGGAAGTTTTTCACATATGAACAAATAAATTATTGTATTTTTCTTTTTTTNGTTGCGTATGTTTTTCAATTTCGTGCTGTCTTAACATAATTTATAGATGTAGTCTTTATTTCCTATTTTGTTTTGAAGATTTTGGTAAAGCCAAATAAAAACAAATTGGAACTTTATTTTGAAAAGAAAAGCGCAGACACCTCCTATTTCCGGTGTCCTGGGTCTTACGCAAACACACGCTACAGTCTGGGAGGTCAACATGGGAGACATCTCAGAGAGGACCTTGCAGGTAGCCGTGGTTGTTTCCTTTGCTGTAGGCTTCCTTTCGGGCTGGCAGGCCAACAGAATGAGGAGGAAATTCCTGGACTGGAGGAAGAAGCGGCTTCAGGATAAACTGTCTGAAACGCAGAAGAAGTTGGATCTTGCTTGAATGGTAAGGCGACGTCAGAGTTCAGCTCAGGTCTTTCATCTGAAGGAATTTATAAATATGAACACAATTTGGATTTTTACACACTTAATTTGCTATCCTATCTCATTTGACAGGTTGGCTGTTGGTTCAGAGAAGCTGGTTCAACCTGTTTGTCCTTCTTCATGTTTGGTTTAACCACACCTGGCGAAGCAAGTCTGTTCTTGATACTCTCCAAGCTCCCCAAAACAAACCGTTGTTAAAAGAAATATCTGTTGTGGATATGTAAAATGTAAAAGTTGGACATTTCTCTTTGTATCAGTGGAAGTTTTTCACATATGAACAAATAAATTATTGTATTTTTCTTTTTTTTATTGTAAAGGAGACATTTTGTGTCTAATACACATAGGATTTAACACGGCGGTGTGTGAATAACAAAGAGATCTCCTGATTTACCCTATTTAATGTTCAATGTGGCTAAATTTGGTTTTAAATATTACACAGCACAAACACTGAGTGTGACATCTGCTGGATAAAAAGGGTATTACAACAAATATGGCTGCACACAGAAATTCAAGGGGCAATTATAATTAGTGTTGCATCGATACCGATACCAGTATTGGGCAGGGCCCCGATCCAGCAGTAAAATGGTGGCATCGGTATCGGTGAGTACCAACAAATAGGGCACCGATACCATTTTGAGAGCCAAAAGTTTATTCAACTATTGTCACCCATTCCAGGTAGGCAATAAAAAGTTCTATTGGATTCACTTTTTATTAGTCCTTTTCCTGCTTCACAAAGGTAGGCAGCAGCTTGACAAAGCCATGATGGCAATTATTTTACATCCAAGTAGTATGAAGTTCTTCATACAAACACATCAATTTCAAACGGATGGTATCGGCCAATACTGCACATCCAGGTATCGGGGACAAAAATGGCATTGGCGCAAAACTAATTATAATCAGTATAAAAACTATAATAGCACATAACGGGCTAGATCAGGGTATACAGAATCTTATAGTATACAGAACATTTAAAGCAGTGGTGGCAAATGGGTCTGGAGGGCCGGATCCTCTACATCAGTGGTCCCCAACCTTTTTTGCACCACGGACCGCTATATGTAAGACAATATTTTCACGGACCGGCGGGGGGTTTAAATACGATCAAGTAAAATGA
>NW_015151034.1:486589-519760 GCF_000732505.1 Cyprinodon variegatus | reverse complement strand
GATGACAGAAAGACATCTTCTGCCTCCATTTATCTGTTTACTGCAGTGTGTTGAATTAATGGTAATGTGTATTTAAGGACATTTGAATTAGCGGAAAAAAATTGCAACAAAAAAAAGAAAAAAGTCTAATCAACCAGTATGCTATGACTGTGTCAGCCTAAATCAACAAATGCATTGAGGTCGTCTGCATCAAAAAGAACATCACGAACCGGGCCAACCAACCACCCTGGATAAATGGAGAGGTTCGGAAATCACTAAAAGTATGGGACTCAGCTTTCAAGTCTGGTGATAAGGAGGCACTGAGAACCGCCGCTACCAACTAAAACCATGCCATCAGATCAGCGAATCAGAACCACAGTCAGGAGATCCAGGATGTTTTCCACAAAAGCAGCAACACCAGGAGGATGTGGAAAGGCATTCAGATGATCACAGAACACACCCTACCCCCGGTAGATGCAGCAAACACTGACTTCCTAAATGAACAGAACAACTTCTTTGGAAGGTTTGAGGCACTAAACAGCACCCCAGCAGTGAAAGCTGTTCCACACCAGGGGGAGGAGACACTAAACCTGGACGTAGCTGAAGTGAGGAAAACACTGAGGAGAGTCAACCAAAGGAAGGCCCCAGGGCCTGATAATATACCTGGGCGGGTGTATAAGGAGTATGCAGATCACTACTGCCTGCTGGGAAGAGGCTTTGAAGCATCCGATGAAGGTCCAGCAGATTCTAGAACAGTTTCTTCCCAATGCCATTAGACTGCTGAATGTTATGTAAAATGGGTAATTTTAGTTATAAAAAAAAGAAAATAATTAATGTTAGAACTGTAAATATACAGTCATATGTTTATATTACTATTTTTTAATGTGTTTAGTGCCATTTTCAAGGCTGCACTTTAAAAAATGAAAATATCTAGAGCTGTTTTAAAAGTAATTTCTTTTTTGTTTACACTTCAAGTCTAAGTCATCTAAATCACTTAACTTTGACAAAGTACAGATAACGGGGAGGAGTGGCAACAATCTACTAAGTTTAACATAATCTTAATTATAAAATGTTTCAATATTTTAGCATACCGGTAAATTAAAATACACACTTTACCAGTCATGCAAGATTCTGGGTCATATTTAACTTTATGGCAACATTTAAAAACACTGGATTGTTATTAGATAAAACAGAACAAAAACATAGATTGAGCGAGGATACTTAAAAATAAACCTCCATGAACAACATTAGGACACTGGGTAATGGATTGGTAAGTCCGATTTAAATGCTGCTTAAGATTCCTTAAACCTTTTCCTGGTGATGTTCCTCACTCTAAACTTGTCTGTAGGGGGAGCTGGTGCTCTTTACCAATCCATGCTGCAGAAAACTACTTTCTGTGCCTGCAGCATTCCAAGCTCTGACTGTGAAATTAGATCTTTTGAGCAGATCTCTCTTTTTCATCATCACCAGATGAGCAGCCCTATTACTATGTCTCAACAAGCTTTTGACACAACCTTAAAATGTCCTTTTTTCCCCAAAGCACTACATCAGGGAGTTGAGAGGCTAGTGAAGAGGGGTTATCAGCGTGGGGCGAAGGAGCTTAACTCCTATTTCACTTTATATACATATCTTTACCATGATGCTCCACATTTGCAAGGACACCATGCATAGCTTTTTTGAGGAGATTTTAAGAGATGATCCAGCACTCTCTATTAGCACGAGATAAATGTGCTAATTTCAATGGGTGACTTTTAATTAACTTAATTGCTTTAATTAAAACTCTGCACTTAGATGCAGTATGGGTCATATTCTGCAAAGGTAATTTGAATATTCCACATTAAGTTGTTTGAAAAAATCTTTTTTTAGATTGAGACTGGCTCTTTTCTGCATTTTTAATTAAGCTGGTGCATGCAAAAGGTTCATTATCTTACAAATTTGATGCTGCAAACATAAAAGCTTTTTTGGAAGAAGGGCCATTGTTAAAATCAACCCATCAGTTCTGCTTGTAAGTAGAAATAAGACAAGTAGGGAACAAACCAAACAACTGGATGGATGTATTGTGGTCAGAGGAGGGCAAAATTTGGTTGACATGAAAAGCTCTGTATACGGAGGAAAACTAACACTAAATATCACACTTAACACTTGGTGAAGCAAGGTGGTGGCAGCATCATGCTGCAGGAAATATTTCATTAGAATATGAAGCTTATTTGATTTCACATAGAGTTTTGATCAAGGATAATTCTTGTATTGGGAGGACAAGTGAAATTCCAGACCTAAATCTAACTGAGAATCTGTTGCATGGCTTAAAAATTAATGTTCACACATGTTCCCCATCCAGTCTGAATGAGGTTGAGCTCATTTAGAAAGACAAATATGCAAAAGTTTCAATTGCAAGACATGCCAATCTAGCTGAGATTAAGACTTTCTGCTACACTGTGAACAAAATGAATCACAATGTTTAGTCAAACCATTCAAACAACATTCAAATATATGTTTTATATGGAGGTTTTGTTGTTATATAGGGGGAAGAAAAATGTTCAAAGATTTTTTAGAACATATTTTTCAACTTAACTGACAGAAAAAAAAAGGGGAATTAAAAAGATTAAGCACAGCTCAGCAGGGATGTTAACGCCTGAGCATGTGTGCCATGAGCAGAGAAATGTGAAACTTTTTTGTGTCTTGAATTCTAGACAGGGTGTTATTGTCCCTCAGTGTCTAATGCTGCTACCAAATTGTGATGAATAGCTTTCTGGAGTGCAGTGCGAGCGCATGCATGTGTGTCGACGCCAACTGTCTCTTCCCTGTTTATTTTGAGACAAGCTGCGTGTTATTGTGTGCAACAGGCGGTGCTGGTGCGTGGGGCTGGGATGCATTTTTCAAAGAGAGGTGAGGCAGCTTAGTGACTCGAAGAGATAATGTGCGGCAGAAAGGGTTCACATTGACTGCTGTGATTGATCTGATTTTCCTAATTGGCACAAAGACCTTAGAGCGTGTGTCCTTCGTCTATATTGAGTGTGCTCAGGGAGTGTCATGTTTAATAAGCTCCTTGATTGGCTTTCTGGTTGTGCGATTGTGCCCTCTGGCCATCGGGGGAGTGGGAGAGAGCAGAGGACAGCAGAGCAAAAGAGACAAGAGAGGAGAAAAAGGAGATTTTTACAATCCAAATGACAGAGGAAGCAGATAAATAATAAAAGACTTCTGCAGTGGTAGAAATAAATAGGTGTTATATGAGGTGGAAGGAAATGGAGAGAAAGACTGTAATGTGATGACATCTACCAGTCCCTATTCGCTGCTGGTTCTTAATATTACTCGGTAGTGAGGGTTTCTGAAGCAGTTAAACCACACTCACATGCCTTTAAACAATTTAGGAATTTAGACCTCGGGATGTATTTTAAGCCAATACCTCAAACACATTGCTTTCTTGAATGACATCATGGTGAAATTAAAATAAAATCAGCAGATCTATCAGGAAAAAAAAAAGTTTCATGAATAATATGCAAGAAATAACCGCACTGAAATGTCCTGGCATGATGCTATTAAAGGAACCAAGTTCTGTGTCGCAGAGATGAGTGTGTTTCAGGGGATGTGCAGGACAAAAACATCACACCTTAAAGGAGAGGCTGGCTGATGTCTCTAAGAGGATATTATTATTCACTATGAAACAATTTTTTTTACAGACATTGACTGAAATGCCAATCAGCAAGGAAGAATTCATTGCTTTATGAGAAACATGTAAAGTTAGCTTGTGAATTCATACAGTTAGAAAATACCACAATTTTAAAGACATATTCCTCTGTCAGATTAAAGGTACATTGAAGTGTTACTTAAAGGTATAGTGGGTCCTGTTCTTTTTCCAGGTGGATCACCAAAATAAGTGGCCATTCTGATTGTCAATCTGTCATGGTTTTGGTTCTGTTCAAGTCTTATCTCTGAGATTTCATTTAGTCTTATTTCCATTTTAGTGTTCTAGTTATTTTTCATTGTATTTGAGTTTCTAGATATTTCTTGTTTGCCCTCCTGTGTCAGTCTCCTTTTCCCTAGCTCCCTTCTAGCCTCCTCTGTTCACACCTGCTCCCCATCTGCTAATTAGCCTGGTGTTTGTTTCTCTCTCCCATTTATTCTCCTCCTGTTCACTCTTTGCTGGTTTGTCATCATTTCTATGCCCCCCTTTTGTTAGTATTCCTGGTTCTCAGTTTTTGTGGATTTATGTTTTTCATTTTTGCTTCTGTAGAACTTGTTGGTATTAAACCTTCAACTAACCACTACAAGCTGTCAAACGTCCTTCCCAACTTGACATTATCATTCTGGTGATAGGCTTACATAAGGCCGTTCTATGTGCTCGTCCCCATTTTTACTTACCATTGGTGAGTCCGACATAGTGGAAAAATTGCAAATCTTCTTTTGGAAAGTACGCTTGTATAAGCGATGCAAACAGCAACTTTTAAACAGAGTGTGCACAAGGAGAAATGGGCTTTTGTATGCTCTTATATGCGTTTAATAGGTGTTTCCTCTCGGGAGTGGGCACAGCGTTGTGTATGTGCTTTTTTTTTTTTAAAGTGGAGAGGGTGGGTCCTTTCAAAAACTCACAAAAATCCTCCACTATACCTTTTATATTGACTATCATTACATTTGGTGGAAAACAATGGAAGTCTGCAAGCCTGAGAAAAGCATCCCAACCATGAAATATGTGTGAAACAGTATCTGCTCTTCCAGGAGGCATTGGTGCATTTCACAAAAACGATAGCATCATGAAGAAGAACAAACCTGACTCGGTTATATCAGTTCTGTCAGTAGAAATGGATCCAAGTCACAAACCGTTGAGAGAAGCTTATAGAGTAAAATCTCTAATGTACAGTGTAAAGGCAATATTGTCAAATATTAAGGTTCTCTATGTAAACGTCCTTCTTAAAAATGACTCCAAAAATATTCTTTGTCATTATACTGGCATTTATCCCATAGGAAAAAAGTTGGTGGTCTTTACATGTACGAAGCAGTCCAGCTTGTGCTACACTGTTTTTACATTGACCTTTAACTATAAGGAAAAACACGGAAATCGTAGAATGTATTCTGCTGCAGAACTGAACACTTCAATGGTTGTGCTTTTTTTTCTATGGATTTTTTGTTCTATTTGGAAACCTTTATTCTTTGATGCATGGCTGTGACCACAGGTGTAACTCCTTTGTTATATATGTTAGTGAGGATATGTTAACAACACATTAGGTGTTTTACAAACCATTACTGACAATGATCAGCAACATCCCATATAAAAATCATTATTTAACTGTATGTTTTTCTGGGACCTACACTTATTCCTTTGTCTTATTAACCAATAGGCAATAAAGACATATTCTTAAAAATAAAATTACAAATCTATGAAGTCCAAAAGGTTGTCAAGATGTAGTTCTTGGTGATGTTCTGATTGCACATAGGCAGGTGGAAATGTCTCAGTGAGTTGGAAAGTTTTAAATAGATGAAGAATGAAAACTTGCATCTTGGTTAAATATCGGCAGGCCGGCAAAATGTATTCACCCCTGAGGAGTGAATGAAATTAACCAAAATAGGTATGGCATGCTGCAGACAAAAACTGATTAACATGAGCAGGTGGAAAGAATAAGGCTGATTAGGCTGGCTGTGGATGAGAGTGAGGTAAAAACATAATTGGGGTTAAACAGAACTACAAGGACATAATCTAACCGAGAAATACTAGCATGAGACTCCAAGTAAAAATGAATTGATGAATAACAAATTAGGAGGAGATCATTAAAAACAAGAAAATAATCTAACATGAGAACAGAAATACATGGCAAAACCCAAATAGCAAAAGTAACATCAGTCTATGACAAGACCTAAATAACAAAATAACAATAAGAAACATACATCTAAATGAGAACAGTAATCAAACACCCCAAAATCAGGGTACCAATATTAAATTTTACTACCCTTTTCTGGTCTAATATAAATGGGTCTTCAAAATATGCAATGCAAACTTAATATCCGTAAAAAAACATTTACATTTCATTTAACAACTACTTTGATTGCTGGACCTTCAGCATGTTTTTACCATTGTTTAGTACCAGCTGTATTGACATTACTGATAAATCTTGCACTGACTGTGGGTGGGAGTTTGTCTTGCATTTGGATGTCAGAAAGAACTAAAATATTTTCTATTTCTGTTCATATTTATAGCATTTCGACTTTCCCTCATGGTTTCTCTTTATAGTGAACAACCTTGTACCTGCCCACATCCAGTAACTTGGTATCTTCAATATGCAACTGTCTGGGTGTGCATTGAAGATGGCAGGTAATTTTTTTATTTTCTAATTCTCCCACAATCAGTAATAGGAAAATAAAATATATTTTATGACAGTGTGAAAAAAAGTCCCTGTTTTATCCGGCTGCTTGGTTTTATCTTATTGAAACAGGGATCCCATTATGAAAGCTATAGATTGTTTTACACCCATCTCATTAACCTTTAATAATCAGGATCTCTGCATTCCAATAATGATTTTTTTTCAATGCAATCTCCAATGAGGTCATCCTATCTCATCTTTATGTTTTGTATTTTTTTTATTGTGAGATGTTCTCCAATGAAAATTTACTATTCCAGTTAAAAGATTAAAATATTTTCACTATGATGCTTTACTGGTCTAAGATCCACTAAACAATGTTCTTGTTCAAACAATGTTCTCCAGTTTGTGTGGGTTGTGTTTTTGTGTTGTTCTCTCCTTCCATGACCAGGTGGCGCCCTGTTCTCGTTGGTCCTCCCACACACCTGCGGCTGGTTGGCTCATTACTGAGGACTATTTGAGCGGTGGACTGTCACTACCTCGAGTGTTTGGCAGTTTTGGGTACTGTAGCCAAGCTGAGTTTTGCTGAGTCTAACTGAGTCTTAGTTTTTCGCCAAGCCTAACCTTGTTTTTTGTCTTTGCCTTTTCGGCAGGAAGCCTTCCTGCAAGCTGGATGTTTGGCCTTCTTCCCCTGGAAGGATTGTTTGAGTCTCACACTGAGCAGGGGATTAACCTCCACAAGTTCCGTTCAAGTCCTCCTGGATTCCCAAGTGACAGTCCGCTCAATAGCTCCTCAGGATCCAACCAAGTCTAAACCTGTCCGCCCTTCAACGAGTCTCTACTCTGGATAAACCCACACTGACTGGATTCTGGGAGAAGAGGTCTTCTCAACCAACGTGAATCCTGTTTTCTCTGTCTCTCCAGTCATTGCTCAAAGTTCCCACGGATCCTGAACTAACTGATGACTTCCCTTCCCTCTTCCAGTTTCGGTTCACAAGCACACTGAGTTTCCTGAATCCAACTCCCGCTGTCCTTGTCAATAAACCTGTTCAAACTTTTACCCTGGTTTTCTGAGTGGTTTACGGCATGTGGGTCAGATCTCTTAAGAAAATCATGATAGTTCTAGACATAATGTTTTGGTCACCGTCATGATCACCAGAATAACACAGACTTTATTTCTGTATATTTTAATAATGGGTCTACAGAAGACAAAGTAAACACTAAATAAGAAATTTATATGATAATTTTATCCACAAATTGTCAACATCAGGCGGACTTTGGTCTGGCTGTTTTGACCAAACTTATGATAACATAAATGCCATTAGTTGTTCCC
Source organism: Cyprinodon variegatus (assembly GCF_000732505.1). NCBI lineage: Eukaryota > Metazoa > Chordata > Actinopteri > Cyprinodontiformes > Cyprinodontidae > Cyprinodon > Cyprinodon variegatus. Next base: position 512,161 of record NW_015151034.1, on the reverse strand, counting down.
CAACATTGAAACCTCTTTTAAATAGTTACCTGAAAATAAACTTCCAGAAGACTGTAACAGTGCTGATAGCCTGAGTTCTTTTAATTCAAAGTTATAAACCCATTTGTTTAGAACTGCATTTTTTGTTAAAGCTTGTAAAGCTTGTCTTTGTGGTCCAACTGTTTCATTTACTCTACTACCTGCTTTTATCATGTTTGTATCTTTACTTCCTTTTTTTCTGCTTTTATGTTCCTTATTTTTTATTATTTAATTTCCCTAAAGACCTTTAAATTGTCTCGTTACTGAATTGTGCTATACAAATAAACTTGCCTTGCCTTACTGTGGAAGTCATCACATATTAAGCCATTATGTATCCAGTCTTGTGTCCAAAAGAAGCAAAGGAATTTAGTCCAATAGTCATGATGTTTGCAATAGTAAAGCCTCCAAAGAAGGTTTTATTTTATCATCTTGTCATTTCAACTCAGGGAAAACTAGATCCTTATCAACTTGCTAACAAGCAGGGACAAGGAGCAGAGGCTGCTCTTAGCACCCTGGTACCTACATGACACTTCAGTAAACTGTATTCATAGGCAAAAGCATTTTTTCACTTAACATCTCCATTTTACTCAATGCAAGTGGACATCTTTAAAAAATAATTATCCAAAGGGGAACACATCCATTTTTGATTAACTGGTATGCAGCTTTCCCGACAGAGTCCAGATGGGAAATGTTTTGTCAGCATCTGCTTATCCCACCAATGTCAGTGTTCCCCAGGGATGTGTTAGTTTGGTTGCTTTGTTCACACTCTACACCTCTGATGATTGCCAGATAAATACGGCACATCAATGCGTATTAAAACACATTGAGGAATTATTTTCTTACTTTACTTGATGCCATTTTAAACCGTGCCCTCTTGGTACTGGTGAAGTTGTTCAATAGACTAATAAAAATGTACTGAAGATAAAATAAAAAACATTACATATTGTTTTTGGATTGCTATTTGATTGTCATAAAGCTACCATTACTATTCATGATGGAAAACTTAGCCAGATACTGACTGACCCTTTTTTTTTGTGTATACAAAGAAAAAACAAAGTATATATTTTCTTCACCAAGGTCCTTCAGGGAAAAGAAAGAAGTTCTTTGATTTATCGTGCAGTGATAATGAGTATTATGTGGTATGAAAGTCTGTTTATTTTAACAAAGAACTTAACAGTTTTATCAAATAAACATTTTTCCACTATTATAAGCCAACCAAAACTTTATTATTCTTACTAAAATATTAATGTTTTGAGACTGGCTAATAACATTGCCTTTAACTTTAATGATGCTCTGAATCTGTCATGATTTAGGTACTCTTAAGATTTTGATTTGTTAGCTCTTCTTTATTTTAGTGTTATCTTTATATATTTAGCTTAGATTACTTTTTGAAATTTTCCTTCTGATTTGGAGTTTTTCCTTCTCAGGTTTTAATTCTTTCCTTATTACTAAGGAGTGTTGTTTTAAGTTGTTACTTTTCTATTTCAGGTTACCTTATTATTTTCTTTTTGTTTTTCTTTACTGGGTATTTTGTTGTTTATTTTTTCAAAAGATCTAAACTGATTTAAAACAGCTAAGATGTTTACAGGCCAGTATCAGATACACCTTAGGCTTGGCTTGTGTCATGATGTATTTCTTAATTTTGGTCCACATTACATAGTTTTCATATCAATATAAACAAAATAAAATTCAGAAAGACTTCCAAGAAAGCCCCCAACAGATTCTTGTATAAACGTATCACAATTTTACCATCTTCAAATGTTCCTGAAGGTCATGTTGTTGAATACAATTATTTTTCGATACACTTTGATATTGAATTATTGTCCACTACTAACTTGAGCAGTGGATCTGGAGCTCCAGCTGACTGACAGACACAATTACGGTATGTTTAACAACTTGGAAGACCCAGCATGGAAATATTAGGGATTCAAACTTCATTGCTGCAAAGATGATTTACCTGGAAGAAACCAAAAGATTCAGTTTGAGAAACAAATTTATGGAAGACAAGGGAGCAGTATGTGCCCTGCGAGACAGCTTTGTGCAGAGCTGCTCACAGCATATTGTATCCTCAGCTCACCTCATGTTTCATTAGCTTAGACATGTATGACACAGGCCTATTTGTGACTATACATGCAGATCTGATAGGAGGACAGGTTGACAACAGCAGGGACTGTCCTTATGTAAGCACAGCTGGACAGAGACAGAAAAAGGCATGTTGTCTAAGTTTAGTTTCCGTCCAAAGAATGTAGAAAAATCCAAAAAGCCCTGATATTTCCCATAGGAGAATCAATCACATATGCTCTTTTAATTTTTTATAGTGTTTCATTGCCGTGTGTAGCAATGCACATTCTTGCACTTTTGGCAGTAGCACATTTATGAAAAGTTGAATTCTGACACAAGCTATAACTCCGCTGAAATTCCCCCGGGCCATAAAATTAACCTTTTATTGGGGAAAAGCAAAATTCAAAGTGTGAAAGCTTGTGTTTGTGTTTTTGATGTTGGAAAGATTCCAACATCCCAATGCATACTCGCACATACACACAGTTCTAGCTTGAATGATATGCATACACATACACAAAGCCAGCTCGACTGTAGAAACTGCTTATTCCAGCTGATGGAGTGTGTAATTTCAGCAGTGGAAAAATAATGAAGGCATTGTAATTCAGACGGATAGAGGAGAAATTAGATTTCTGTTTTTTATTTATTTATTTATTTTTTTGCATATTGTCATTATCAAGTTCTTCGTGAGAGTGAAATAAATTGAGAGATGAGATGGTTTATATGACTAACTTGTTGCAGTCACCCACGAGTCTCACCTTGCAGGAATTTGATGTTTTTAAAATAAACCTAGAGTTCAGTTTTTGTGTTTTCAGTAACAGCAAGACATACACATTTATGCATCGGCTCACAGAAAGATTTTCTGTAAAAATTGAAAAAAGTTATTGCATCTAATCTTGTTTAAAGAGCACAGAAATAGTGAAACAATGAGAATACTTTTTAGCCTTACGACTTCCCAACTTCTTCTTTTTCTTATTTCTTTGAAATTTCACGTAAAGTCTTTTTAAATTTTATTTATTGTTTTGCTTTCATGCAATGAATTGCAAAAGTGAGTATAATAAAAAAATAACACTATTATAGTGGCAGCATGACGCCATTTAGCTGTATCCAAACTAACAGGCTCACCTAGGCTTAAAAATTATATCATAAACAAATCAAGCATAGTAACATCTACAATATTGCTTATACAGTACCATCCAAAGAAATTTTTTTTATGTGTTACGTTAACATGGGTACCAAATGTTTGCATTAAGACCTGATTATTGTAGATTTGTTCTTCTTTCATTTTGCTGTTTTTTTCTGGCAAAAATTTGTTCTAACCTTTAGACTCAACATAATTAGATGCATTTATCATTTGATATTAGCACAACTTTTGTCTGAGGTATTGCAAGACTAAAAAAATATGTTTACCAACATTAGCTATCCAGTCTGGCACTGATTCTCGGCCAATATATGCTGCTAAAGGCACACCACCATAGAAATTCGAATTTTAATTAACCTTGTTTATGTGGTTCCACAGATCTTTTAGATAATATTTTATCCCTGTTTTCTTTCATACTTGCAGAAAAGGTTATGATACAATGATGCGGCCTCATGAGACTTCAGTGTGTGCTGTTCAAGTTTCCATTATGTGGAGTTGTTGCTGTGCTCTATAGTCTTTGTGAAAATATTGTGACCCTGCTGCAAAAATATTGAGTGACACTTAGAAAACAAAGATGGGAACAACCATAAGCACCCAATTAGAATACACAAAAAGCATTTCAGAAAAGTAGTTTCCTGAATCACTCTTTTTCTAACTCAGAAAGAGAAACAGTCAAGTAATAATTTGTTTATATTTGGCTTTGAAGTGTATTATTTATTATTTATCTTTACTCAGTAACTCAATAATATTCGGCCATCAAATCTGGACTGACTTAGACCACATTTGGGCAATGCACTTCTTTTAAACCTAAGAAGACCCCTACATTTGCTTTCCTCTCATAGAGCTTTAGTCCTTATATTTACTCTGCTAATGCAATGGTCTGGTTTTGTGTCTGAACTTCTATTTAGTTGGCTCAGTGGTGCATTAATGTGTGGAAAGGGGTATTAAGGACCCGTTTGGTAAATAAATGGAATTTACTATTCAATTCCCTTTTCACTGGATTTCTGTTCAAAGGAGCTTTTTTGTTGTTCTGTTCAAAGGAGAGTTTTTCCTCATAAACTTTCAATTAATCTATAAAAAATAATCTATTTTCCTCACATTTTGTGAAGTAATTATTCAGTTTGTGACAAAGGGATAAAAAAAAGTATTTTTCTTCAGGGATTCCAACTAATGTGATTTTAAACAAGAATGAATAAAAAAAAAAAAACTATTTAAGCCAAAAACATTTTTACTAATTTGTTTAACCTGCCTCGGCATTCCAGAAATTATAAGAAACACCACATGAGAATGTCCTTAGTTTGGGACATTTACAAAATTAAAGTCTCCTCATATATATCTTTTGCCTGAGGGACAATCTTTTTGAGGAGATAAAAGGGTCTTCGAAAATCAGAGTTGCACATTTATCCTCAAATGTGTTCCTGATTGATCAGATGCCCTTTGAGACAACACCTTGCCTCCACTGCCGCTGTATAAATTGATGCACAGAGTATAATTTTTGGTTTAGGTGCCTTTCGCTGGATTTGGGGACTACTCAAAAAACCCAATAGACAAAATTTCCACGCAGCAACAGAAGGCAATGTTGAAACCCCCTCATTTCAGCCTGATTGTCCTCTTTCATCCTCCATATTCATTCTCTACCTTTGATCTTACATTTCTGACTCCACAAATGTGTTCTGCTGTAGCACTTACACTTGTACACAAAGAAAGAAGACAGGAAGTGTTAGGCTTTTAGAGAAAAACTGTACACTCATGCACATGTCACATCACCAGAAACACTATGCACGCTGAGAGGAGTGCTATCATCTGTGGAACATCTGCTTGCCATCAAATGTGGCATCAAAGGCTGCTTGTTACTTGGATTGCATTAGCTTCATGATGTTTCGGCTTTGATAATGCCCAGAATCACTTCAGCAAACAAGACGTACTCCTGACTGTCAGTAAGCCTCCGTCCTAAGCCTGGAAACAAAACAAGTCACTATCTTGGCTGTCTGAATAATCAAATGAAGACAAATGATGTACAAGAAGACCCTGCAAACACTGACTCTCTAAAAGCTCCCCTGAAGTGTTTAGGCTACATCACCATGTCTAATATGACAAGCTATTACAGCTTCTCTTGATTTTTGTAAAGGAGAAGGTGAGTTCATGCAGGTTTGTCGATACTGACACTCAAGTGTTTGTTGATCTCCCCCTTAAGGAGTTTAAAGGTGTTGTTGCGAGATAAGCTGAGCTGGATTTTTGTTTTCTCCTGGAAATGTTTTAAATGTCTTTTGTTAATCTTTTCTGGTCTCGGTTATCAAAGTTATTTTGGGTTATGTATTTGAGCTAAAATGGGAATTTTATATTGCTGTCATTACTCTAAAAAGCAGATTTTAGTAGGTTTTTCATTAAAAAAAACATGAGATCACTCATTTAACGATACATAAAAGCTGTTTTGGAAGATTTCTATTCTTTCATCTCTTCCATTTCTTTCTTTGGTTTTGGTATTTACATATGGACATCTACCATATCATTCTGTAAAGATCAATTCTTATATCCAGGAAGGTTAATGTTTATCTGACTATAATAAAAGATGTTTAAGCTTAAAATATATAAAACATCTAAAATTATTTAATTGAATATAAGAGTAGTTTGAAACACTGGCCAGAATTCAAATAACCAACGGGGACTAAACCTTTAAGGAAAAACATCAGATAGCTTTAAAAACTTTCTGTACTAGACACACATTACATGAAAATCATATTGATAATAATAAAAAAAAGTTAAGCAAATACCTCCCCTTGTTTAAATCTTAGAAACCTCTATGTCTGTTAGGATTCCAGTTTGTGGGGCTTGTTTTGTTTTTTTCCCAGTTCCACTGTGCACTAGAGACTGACATTTTTTCGGGAATCCCATGGGTCACGGGATTCCCGTGGGATTCCCGTGGGATGGGAGTCAGTATTAGTAACGATCACGGGATTGGGACGGTACAGGATTAAACATTAACGGGAGCAGACGGGAGCGGGAGCAAACCAATAGTAACTTCCGCTCTGAGTTTTTCACCCGCGCTCAAAAACAACAAGAATGGGAGTGGTGCAGGAGCGGGAGTCATTCTGAATGGGAGCGGGATGGGAGTGGGAGTAATTTCACCAGGAGTGGGACGGGACAGGATTTAGATTTCTACTCTGGCCCGGGATCGGGACGGGACACCATTTTTTTCTGTGGGAGTGGGACGGGACAGGAGTGAAAATCCACTCCCGTGTCAGTCTCTACTGTGCACCCTCTAGATCAGTGATTCTCAAATTGGGGTACGCGTACCCCTGGGGAAACGTGGAGGTACTGCAGGGGGTACGTGAAGCTTTTCAAAATATATTTTAAAAATCAGTAGGCTCCTCATAATAAGTCTTGGGAGAAATTATTCTGTAAAAAGTTCGATAGAATATAAATGTGTGTTCATGCACTGCATTTTATATTCAGTATTTAGTTTCAATATCCTTTAAAATAAAACGGACCCCCCACTAAGTTAGTTTGACCCACGGACCCAGCGCACTTGTCAACGACCTGTCGTTAACATGGTTACGCTGTAACTATGGAGACGTGGCTAAAGCGTAGCAGCAACGCTGCTGGAAGTGCAGATGAAGTTAAAAAGAAGGCAAAACCAGAGCCAACGAAGTACAGAACGTACATGGAGAAGTATGCTTTAATGGGATTTACGTCCACGATCTCTGACCCCCCCCAGGCACTGTGTTTTTTTTGCAGGGAGAAATTAGCCAATGCTAGCATGAAGCCAGCGCACCTCCAGCGGCATCTCACAACAAAACATGGATGTCACGTTGGTAAGCCACCGGAGTTCTTCAGGAGGAAACTTTCTGAGTTCAAGTCATCAGCCAAAGTCATCAGCCAAAGCCCTCGAGGCTTCTTACGTGGTGTCTTTGCTTGTTGCTAAAGCCAAAAAACCGTTCACCATAGCGGAAGACCTACTGCTCCCCGCTGCTGTTGTATTGGCCGAAACTATGCTGGACAAAAAATCAGCGGATACATTAAAAACTGTGCCTCTGTCTAATGACACAGTTTGCCGCAGAATAGATCACATGGGCACAGACATTGTCGAACAAGTTGTGGGGGAACTTGGCGACTCATTTTCACTGCAGCTGGATGAATCCACAGATGTGAGTGGAAATGCGCAACTTGTTGCATTTGTAAGATACATTGACACAGACGACATCTGTGAACACATCCTATTCTGCAAAGAAATTGAGGGGCGAACAACCGGAGAGGACATTTTTAATGTCGTTAACATGTTTTTCACTGAAAACGCTATCAGCTGGAAATCCTGCAGCAGCTTCAATGCAAAGTGATTAAAGTGCAATCTTCTTTTTTTATCCTAAAAGATGTAACCTTCATTTTTTTGTAAGCAAATCTTTATTTAAGTAAATTTATTTTGTAAACAAAATATAATTTATTTATAATGAAGTTATAGATTTATTTCTGTGAAAACATTTTAGTTATTTATGTAAATATTCAATTTTGTACCATTACAGTGACCAATATAAATTAGCAGCGTTAGCAGCATATTTCAGTTTTGACTGGTTTTATGCCTTCCTGGTGGTCACCGTCTTCTGTTTTTCTTTTTTCTTTTTTTTTTTTTTACATGCAATGGTTGGAGTATGCATCAGTTGTTTGGCTTTAATAAATAAGACAGTGATTTTACAGCACTGTACCTCTTTTTTCTTCCAAAAATGTTTTGCCTGTGTCAGGGGGTACTTGACTAAAAATATATTTTTAAGGGGGTACATCACTGAAAAAAGTTTGAGAACCACTGCTCTAGATGGTGCCATTGTCCTCTGCTTATCTGGATGGCTTCCTGTTCTTCTCACCTCACACCTGGAGCCTATTGGGTCATCACTTCCTGAGGAGTATTTAAGGAGCAGACTGTCTTCACTTCCTCGCCAGACTGTTTGCCTGTATTGGGTACTCTAGCCCCTCAGAGTTAACTGAGTCTACTTTGAGTCTAAGTGTCTTCTGAGCTCTTTCAATGCTAACTTAGTTTGTCTTTGATTCTCTGGCAGGATTTTCCAGATCCACTGGATAAGCTGACTTTTCAAGTCTAAAAGGGAAACACTCGTCACACTGAGAAAAGGAGACAGAACTCCTCATCTGAACGCTGAGCCCTTCAGGATCCAAGTGTCAGTCTGCTAAGCTGCTCCTCAGGATCTCCATAGTCTGCCCTCCAACAAACAAAACCTTCAACAAACCAAGCCTCCACAAACGGGATCTAAGAAACCCTCCCCTACAACCACAGTGTGTCTAAGTTACCCAGTATTGAGACCTTCGGCCAGTTTTTCCACAGTCTATGAACTCACCACTCTGATCTCCCCCTGGAGCTTCCGCTTCCGGTTCACCTGACCCCAGGAACCTCCCCAAGCTGAAGAACTGTTTTTCCCCTATCTCTGTACAGTTATCCTCCAATAAACTGTTTAACCTTTCTCGGTCTCTGTGAGTGCTTCTGCATGTGGGTCAAATATATTCGACCCATCATGACAATGTCTTCCTCTGATCTGCACACAGTTTCTTAAATTTTTAGGGTTAAAATTTGCCATTGAAATCTACCAGAATGCAAACATTGTTATGGAGGTAATCAATTAAAGATCATTAATAAATTACGCAAATCAGAACCTTTCCTCATACATTTGGTCAATTGCCACATCACAGTTTCTGCTTACTTATTGGTCATGCAATCTTCAAGAATGTAAGATGCAAATCCCAACACTATTAGATAGCTTTAGTGGACTGAGATTTGGGGACTGGTTTTACAGTGAACCCATTGTCAGGTTCCAAAGTACAGGTTTGAGATTATATGGCAAAGTATGCGGTACCATAGAGCAATAAAAACTTCCTCTCTTTAAGTTTATAGTGAAATTATTTTGGCAGGTTGGTTTGGATAGGCTCTTTCGCTCAATGAGGTCATCTTTCAAATATTACACCATCTTTCTTTGGCTGTTGTCCAAACTAGTTGGATGATTCTAACTTTCAGGTTCATTTAAAATCTATTGAGGTCAGAAATCTGTAGAGGTGTAGATGTGTTTCACTGCATAATACATCTGCCCTCAAATCTTTAGGCTAAATTACACAAATATGGCCTATGCTGTCCTTACATTTTGGGGGGATTTTGTTTAGTTTTTTACAAACAAGATGTACTAATTAAGCTGAACATTTTTTTTATTTATTCACCAGCACAAAGCTAACTGTTTTTTGTTGCTTGCAAAATTGAAAACTTTAGAGGAACCCAAAGGAGACAGGCTGAAACACAGATGATGAATGTCATGCACAAATGGAGATTTGTGATTGTTTTTAATAAGGAACTTTAAGCCTCTATCAACCTATTTTCTTTAGCCTCTCAATCTTTGCTGTACATGTTGACTTTTACTGGCCTGTTAGTGATGCTTTGATTAATGTGAATAAACTGTCAATGATGTGAAATAAGTTATTGTGCACCCATTATGGACTATTATAACATCCACTAATATGCAACATGAGTACGTAGATATGAAAACATGCTCAAAGGGATGCAGAACATATATTTTACAAGAATGCTTTGTGTGTATTAGAGGAATTTGTACATGGCACTCTATGAAGAGAACATGTTTTTTGAGAAACCCAGAGGATTTTCTGGCCCAAGATGATGACTTACCCATTAAGCACTTCAGGTTTTAAAGGGCAATTTCTGTTTGATGTGTGCTTTGAACTGAAACTGGTTTATGAGTGCTACTGTACATAATGAAGACTCATGCATTGCTGAAACCCACACAGTGGATCACAAGACTGTGGGTAGCTATAGCCTAATTTATGCAAAGTTATATAAGGTATTTATTGTTATAATAATTGCAGTTTGTGTCACCATGAATCACAAAAAAATTTTCAATTTGAGGGAAGATATATTTTATCCTATAGTCCTCCATGTCCACCAATTAACACAGGTAGGCATAGATCAAAAAGAACATATCAAAATCATAAATCCATATGTACTGTGAATATTTGCACATTAAGCAAAGCTTAAGAAAATCGCTCACTTTGAGTTTTGTTACAGAACTGAAAAGCAACCATCTCTGATATCACTTTAAGATGTGATCTCGATTATAATTACTGAAGTAAAGAATTCTAAAAGCATTGCAATGAATATGATATGACCAAGTGAAAAAAAAAAGAGAGAAAATGTAATTAATTAAAAGTCTCACAAGCAGAGCTGTATCCTCTGTACTCTGAAGCAGATGTCTGTTAGTCATTAACGAGATGAAGTTCCAGTGCGGAGCAGGAGGTATGCAGTTAGAGGGTGTCGTGTAGTAGCTGACATCACAAGGAGAGAAAACTGATTGTTAATTAGGTGCTGATGCTTTGCGCATCTGTGCACGAAGGTGCAAGCTCCCTTTGTTAAATGGCTGCTAAAACAACCACAAAAGAATTCTAGCACTTTAAGAAATACTGTTATATGCCAGGCTAAGTATTATGATGTCAGAATACTTTCCTGTTTTTGTTTGAATATTCTACGTCAAGTTTTGCACGTTATTTTTCTAGATCATGGAAATTTGAGTCTCTTGACTGGATTTTATCTTATGGTGTAGTTCTTTGATTTTAAAATTAATTCCCTTCCATGCTTTAATAATCTAAAGCTCATCCATTTAATTTGATTTGTTCACAATTTCAGCTGTGCAACGGGAGGTGAGGCACCTCACTTATATGAGCAATACACTCACAGGTCTTTGCTTAGCAGGTATTATGCACAGGTGTAACATTAGCATTGAATTCTAATCAGGTGTCCAAGGAGGCATTTACGATTCAGCAGTGAGTCACAAAACCAAAAATAGAGGCCGTCAAATCAAATTCAGTCATCATTAATCTGATCTTTTTCAATTGCTTTCAAACATTATTGTATATCTGTTTTGATGCCTTTTTGAGAAATGCCATCTTAATTCAATAAAACATCACCATTTATTTGTCAGTCAGGCTTTCAATTTTTTTTTCAACACACAAATACTGACATTATCTGTATATGAAGAGACCATCTTTTTGATGATAACACTTAAATGAAAGAACATTTATTTACCATCTTTTAATGTTTTTGTGAAAAAAGTGATTTTTATTTAATAAGAAAGTGAAAAAAAGGCATGCACTAAATTACCTGCAGTCAAATCCAGGACACCTTTGCGACTAATATATAAGATAATCTTTAATTTTCTTTCATTGCTAATCATATTTAAGTCAAAACTGTTTGGAAGTGGAACAAACAGAGTTTTAACTTAAATGCAATTAGGAATCTGTGGATGAATTTAGGGGTGGATTCACTGGAACATGGATTGGCAAAAGTAAGAAAATTCACATCTTGATTTGGTCAAGATTACTATTAAGCAAATATTATTTGCAGCTTCATAAACAAGGTTGTCCAGTTGCAAATGATATTAGGGAGGCTATAACACTCTAGTAATGTGCTGATCAAGAAGAAAAGAGCACAAAGAACAATGTCTACTTTGGTGTTTAAATATGCTCTTGCATCATATTCTCTAATCTTCCCCTAGCAAGCAAACCCCTCCAGGGTCCAGATAAACTGCCAAAACCAATAGTTGCAACCATGCCAGGGTATGATTCTCTGGTGTATCTGAAAGGCCAGTATGGATTCACATCTACGTGATCCACTTCAGAAAACAGACTCCAGAATAGTTAAATCCATTCTAAAGGTTTGGTGTGAAAGTCTTTCAACTTGAAGGATTTGGAGCTGGTTGAAAAAACAGAATGATCAAACATACGTTTACAGACACACAGTAGTCTAGTCATCTCAAAATAAGTAGGTTGATTCCAGTCTACTGAAGTAACTAAATCAGTTTAAAACCTCCATTAGAATATTGTTGGTTTGTGAGGTTGGGGTTTGTAAGAAACCTTCAGGAAAATGCATGTTTAATGTTTTACTTAAGTTTTTTAACTCAAATGTCTTGCCCAAATCATGACAGAAATGTACTAAAACAGCATAGAAAAAAAAAAAAACAACATTTGCAGACTACAACATGCTGATGATTGGCAAAGTCAATTTATCAGTTAAAGGCACACTATGCAACATTTTTCAGTTAATTAATGTGTTCCGTAACGTTATGGATGATTAAATTCATTCATTTCAGGTTGAACAAAGGTATTCTCGGCCGCCCTGGTGGTCTGTGGGGGAAATACTGCACTTGCAATTGCAGGAGCACCGACCCGCACCCACAGGCTCAGAAGTCTCGTGAGAGTCAGTCTTGCTTTACGGCGAGAACTGCTACACGCCCCCAGTTAAAAGCATTCTCGTTGCTAGCACAGTGGCGATCTTTGTGCAGTTATGCTACGTTCACATCGGACGCAGCAAAATCGCGTCTGCTGCTTCATTTTTGCTGCTTGTACCAGTTAGTTCTGACGCGCGGCTGAAGCAGCTTTGCTGCTCTGGCTGCGCGGTGCAAAAGTGTGTCTGACGCGCTTTGGGCGGAGCTTCACTATCCTTTCTCTGCCTTGCAGCTATATTTGCTGTGATCAGTGGGAATAAAGTAGTTTTAATATGTGTTTAAGTGAGAAAATACACCTGAAAACGTAATCAGTGCCGTCAGTTCATTCAGATTATTATCCTGCCTTCAATATTTTTTCTGTCGGAGCCGCTCAGACCCCCACATACCAGCGGTGCGCCAACAGTAGGGATCCCTTCATCAGCAGCCTCTGGCCTGGTCGCCTCCTCGCGGTTCACCACGGCAGCTGGTAGGTGTTTTTCATCTAAATAATCCAAACTGCATATTCTGCCGGCAGATTTCTGCATTTTAAGTTAATTTAGGCGTCAATAAACTGTTTAAGAGGAGTGATCATCAGCGCTGTGTCTCTCTCCCTGCGTCAGATGCTTAAACGCGCCCGATGCGCTGCTTCAGCTGCTCAGACGTGCTGCGCCTGCTGCTCAAAACGCGCCGCGGGACCTTTTGCTGCGCCTTGACGTTACGTTGCATGTAAACTTGCTGCTTCTGTCGCGCCAGCTGCGGTGTGAACGCAGCATTAGTCATTCGTTGCGTTCGCCTGTCTGCTAAGCTCAAAACAACCGCGCCTGGCTTGACGGAGAAACCAGGAGAACAGCTGTGCATATTTACGACAGTGCACTCTTACTTTCGCCCTCTGGGGGGAGCCTCGCTGGAAAATCAACACCGGTTGCATAGTGTACCTTTAATATAAAGATTTTATTAGAAATATTGTCAAGTTTGCTCAGGTTGAAGTAGTTAACAGTTTTTTTCCTTGTTATTGATACTACAGCTGAAAGAATATGTAGTAATCTGTAATTACCGATATCCCTGTTTGACCTGTAACCTAAAACGTAAAGTGTACATAGATATACACTCTTGAGTTTCAAATATCATTATATCTGTATTAACTCTTCAACTGTTGTCAAATCATGATTGAGCTTTTTGCTGGAGCACTGAATCCATTTTTATGACCTTAAGATATGTTTTTTTTTTTTTTTCAAGTATTGTTAGACTCTAAATTTAGTGGAAATGATTTGGGCCCTTGCCAAACATAAATTAATGTGTAAAAATCAGTCAATGTATCTTTCATGTGCAGCTGCATCCATTTAAAGTACATTAAGGCATATTTTTGAATGACTTGCTACCTCACAGGTCATAGGTTAATGTTGGAAGCCCTTCTTGCAAAATTGCCAGCTGTCTTTTTTGTTCTAATAAGCATGGAAACAGTTGTGCTAATGCATGCATCTGTGTGCATAAACTCCACCTTTTGTTAAATCTTTGTTTATCCACCACTGTGCTCTTTCCCTTCTCCTTTCCCTCTTGCTCTAGCCAACTGAATTGCAAAGGCTATTGATTCTCCCGCAGGGGATGATTAGCCCTAACCAGTGTCAGAGCTCCAACTAAGGGCAGTGATAATACCTTCACTCAATGCACAACAACAACTCAGATGCCCCCAGGACCAAGTGCTAGCTGCTGGGCATAGGCTAGCATGCTAATTTGCAGAGTCCTGTGATAAATGCATGCTGTCAGTCCCCTTGAACTAAGTCAGGCTTTCAGCACTGCAGCAGTAATGCCGATCCAATAACCTATATCCAGCAAAAGTGAGAGAATGCATTTGTTTGTGCAGGAACTGTACTCTATATGAGTAACATTCATTCAGGAATACACATTACAGTATATCAAGTCAGTTGTGAAATGTGCAGCACAACTTTACATTGCTAAACATTCAATCCATATACCCACTGCAAGGTGTAAAGAGTATAAAGCAATTCAAACATGGGTTTCTTGGGGTCTCCTTATGTGATTTAAATTTATATAATGTTCAAATGCAGTGTTTTGATCTTTGAAGAATTCCATTTACAATAGAACAGAGATGTTGGCAGCTTGGGCACTCAGAATACATTTGCAAAAGAAAAGAAGGGGGATGCATTTGAAAGGAACCTCTTATCCTTTTTTTTATTTTTACAAAACACAACAAATACCCTCACAAATATGCACAGACTGCTGGATGCACAAGGGTTTTGCTGGATGCCACACAAGCATCCAAAGCTGAAATGACTCCTAGCTTTTTTCTTTGAGTCTGCTCTGTCTGGCAAACATTAAGGCATGGAAACTACTGATAGACACATCCCTAATCAGGGATCCTCTTTTGGAGCAGCTTACATGTGTAAACAAGACAAAGAGTAAAAAGAGGTGGAAGATGGCATGAAAGCAGATTTACAAGGCCTGCTCCAGTACCCGTCAGCAACTTCATTATTTCCAGTAGCTAAAACAGATGCATACATGCCTGCGCATATGGGTATAGAGTTTTATGTAGAAAACAGGACAAAATGTTGATGGATTTCCATCATATGCACATACATATACAACATATATGAAGCTAATTAAGGCATAGAGGAGTTTGTGACAGATCACAGGCAGGGTTTAAATGGTTTTGAGGAAAATTGTGCAAAGGACTGATTTTTCCAATATATAGCCATTATTTAAATGTGCTTAGAAATGAATGGTCAATGTGTGCACAATTTAGTACGGTAAACCTTCTGTAACAACTACCCAAGCTGTTTCATGCTTTGCGTCTTTTTGGATTTTACATGTTGACATTTACCATTATTTGGCATGCTGGAAAGCAAAATGTGTTTTTAATTCACAGGTCAGAATGTTCCTGAGCTGCACCACAAACATTTTAGTAAAAAACCTTTTATACTTGCTCCTGTAATAACAGAACATTGTACTCACCTATCTCCCAGATTCAAAGAAAAAACAAAAATCTAATCTATTTGTTCTCCTTCTCAGGCCAAGTTTGTTTATGTTGTACCTTTATATCCATTAGATTTGTCTAAGATTTGATTTTATGAGTGCTTTACTTGATATCTTTCTGAATTTGGTTTACATAGCACCCAGCACAAGGGTCAAATATATGCTCCTGATATGCATTAACAATTCATAAATGTTCATAGAAGCTAAACTGTGTGTAATATTTATGTAGCAGGATGCCAATGTCAAAAGGATCTCAAGGTGAACTTTTAATTCTGATAAAAAATTTTAGGTTTTTATATTGAGTATAGAATGTTATTTCTCAAGGTCTGGTCTGAAAAAATAAAATGAATACTGAGATTTCTGAACGTAACAATCAGCTTGTCATACTGGTTTGTAGTTTTTTTTTCCCACTTGTAGAATCACACAGAGAATCAATGAGATGTAAAAATGTATTACCAAAAAGCAACAGGAATCTAGAAGCAGAAAACTTCAGGAAGTCAATTGAACTTTCTGGGGACAAAGCAGACTGATCAGAAAGGAGTTGGTTGATGATGACTGATGGATTTGCTTTCTTAAGAGATGAAGGGGAGGTAGCATGGATATGTAGGGGTTTGATTCAGCGAGCTTTTCAGACTTACAGACTGCAGACTAGAAGTCCCGGAGAACGTGAGTGAGATCCAAAAGCATTGGTGCTTGCAAGATACATTGTGCTGGAGAACGGACAGGCAGGTGAGGAAGACTGAGAACTGCTGCACACAGATAAGACCTTTTCCATGAAGATCGGAGATGAACTGAAGTTCTCTGATTATCTGGAATGATAACAGAGTCTAGATTAAAAGAGATTCACAAAAAGACTTTAAACAAGTCATTAATGGTGTAGGTCTTTGGGGAGAATACCATCCAGGATAATCATCTGGCGAATAGATATTATCCTTCGCCTCCTTTTACACACACTGGTCATCTTGACTGAGAAATGTTCTTAGGTGTGCAAAAACACATGTCGGCCCAACCACCAGCAAAGATCCTCTCTGTGACAAGAAACTCCCTAACACCAGAAAAAACGGCAGAACCCCAGAGACCATAACAGCACTTATGTAAAGTGAATGGTATCCTGAGCACTGAGGTGCTTTGGAAGTTAAGGGCTATGCTGTCTGGGGCATAAATGTCCCTTTTAGGTTTTTACCTTGGCAAACACCCCCGGGTAGAGCATCATGAAGACAACACTGCATGAAAAGTGGGATTTTCGTCAATATGCGGCACTGTAGATTGTCGTGGAACTTCAGGTTAGCGGCAGTTTACGACAATTTGCAGGCTTCGCCGAAAACTCCCGTAAATTGTCAGAAATTGACGTGGACTCTCTTAGGCAGTGTTCCCCCCATGCCCCCCCCCCATGGAATTCTAGGGGAGGCTTTAACATGTAAATGAACATGCTGTGAGCTATACAAATGCAAATCAGGGTTGCAGGGGGGGTTTTACACCAAGTGACATTTTTCAGAAAGGTAAGAAAATCTCTGATACAAAGAGATCAGGCTCAGTATAGCCTCTTACATTTTAGCTTGAATTGATTTATTTAATTAAAGTATAGAGACCAAAACAGATCTTTAGCTGACAGAGCAATACATTTAGAGCAGTAATTATTAAAAAAAAAAACTGCATTTAAGATAAAAAATAAAATGTTGTCTGTCAATATGCTCAATTCACAATTACTTAAGTGGAAAAGTTTCAAGAAATGAGTCTGAGATGATTCACTTTATAACATGGCGCATTATCCTCTTGGAAGTAGCCATCAGAAGATTGGTACACTGTGGTCATAAGGTCCGGCCAGGTCAAGATCCGCAATTGCAATTGCACCAAACAGGAAAAAGAACATCGACAAATTCGGTTCGTCAAATTAAAATATAGCAGCAACAGATCGGTGACTAGAAATTATAGCACAATTCTTATATATATATGTATAAAAAAAAAAAAACTAACACCGTTTATTTAAATGATTGGATCCAAACTATTGGTTATTCACCAACGAGGAAGCAGACCTGAACCATAAACCATAGCCATGATCACAATGATCATATTCAAACTGAATCTTTATTCGAATTATGAACTATGTCTAACTGTTGATAAAAAAAAAACAGACTTAAAGGCCCTTGATGGTTTTTAGAACTCATAATGGTTTAGCCTTCAGTCCTAACAGTGCAGAGTAAATATAACCCAATCATCTCCAGCAGATCCCAATCTCTGGCTTGTTCCACGTCTCTCCTCCCTTTTCTGCAGCTCGTTTGGACTGTAGTTGTTGCAGGCTTGCGTCAGTGAATAGCTCCCCGCCTCGTCAATAAAGCAATCATTAGAGGCTGATTGCGTTTCTGCTTGTGTACCGACAGAACACTGAATCGGGCGAATGCAGGAAAGGAGCGAGGAAAAGAGAGGACACTGATGATGAGATTCCATATTTTGATGCATGTTGGCTGTGTCTGTCTCAATCGATTTAAGTGACTGCAACTACAGTACTCATATTGTTGTTGTATTGTATGCATGCTGAAGCTGCTGATTCCCAGATGGTTATTGCTATAGTTGTTTATATATGCAGGGCCATGAAAGGTCCAAGTGTCAAGTATCTACCCCTTTGCAGTTTTTGTCTTTTTGACACACTTAATTCCTCAAATTCAACAGACAAATTCACTATTTCAACAATGAGTAAATACAACAGCACATTTTTAGATTCAAATTTGAATTTATACAATGATCTAATTAAATTTGTGGATCTTTGTAGTATGCTTTATACTGCTATACGATATATAACTGGTTATACAGTATGGTATATAACTATAGATTGGATTCAGGCCATATTGGTTTTCAAACATTAACTGCAAAGGCCTCTCTAAAACCTTTGATCTATCTTTTTGAAACATCCATCTATAGAATTGCTTCTGTGTTTCAGAACATTGTCATGGCACACAACACAATGGTGCATTAGCTTAATCACACTTAATAATAGACTTAAACACTTTCTGTTGGAGAGAAAATTCAATAATTAATTAGTAAAGACAAGTAATGCAGGTATTGAAGTAGCAAAGGAGGAAAACAGACTCACTACCATTGTCTCCTTTTTTTCTGATATTCCATTAGTTTTAGACAGGATGTACTGGCATGAGGCAAACCCTCTAAAAACATTAAGCTATCATGTTTTCACTCAGTATGTTCTTTACCAGTTCACCAGTTAAGCCACATAAGAAGTCTTCATGGCTCCAGGTGTTATTCTTGGTTCTTATGTGGCTTAATTGGTGAGTCATCATAAGTCAAGGTCAGCCTCTGCTGTGTTCCAAGTTTTTTTTAAATTAAGTTTTCCCTCTGGGTTTACTGGAATCTCAAAAAAATTAGTTCAGTTCTCTCTCAGCTTTGCTCCCCTTTTGTTCACAGAACAGTGGTTGGCCATAGTTTCAACAAAGTCAGGTCAAACAGACTCATCAACCTGACATTCTCTCCTCATTTAGTTGAGAAGTGGCTCAGGGTCAGTGCTTGAAATGCAATCAGTCCCACTGCTCTAAACCTTCCATGTTCCTCAAACAGCGAGCATGTAAATCCCGTTTAAACAGCAGCAGAGCATGCAAAGGCTGAACACAGGAGGAGAGCTTCAAAAGGTCACACACTACATGTGTTTTACTGAAACCTGCATGGCCATCCTACTCATCACAAATCTCCAGCAGCACTTATTTAATCATTTCTTATTTTCTGACTTTATGTTAACAGTCAGCTGTTCCATAATTGAAGCAGCTCAACATGGTTCTTAGCTACCAGACTGCTCAGAGGAAGCCTTACTGTGTTTAGGTGAATGAAAGATGTAATTTGTTTCTAACTCCAATATGCAATTTTGTTTTAGCTAAGTAATGGTTTCAATCAAGTTTTCATTCTGCTCCTCTGCAGCTAAATTTTCCCTCATATTTTGTTCAGTGTGGGCAGACAGTGTAATTTCACTTGACCTTTTTGCTGAGACCCACACTAATAAAAGCAGTCACACTTAATCAAAATCCCGCAGGTAGGGAAGCCATAACAATGGGCTTGCAAACACTTTGAGGCTACATCCTGCATAAGCAAATCCTTTAACTTTATTCCACACTATTGTAAAAAAAAAAGACTACAGTAGACTCAGATACAGAGTTTAACAATGCAGCTTAGTGAAGTGTAAAAGGAATCTTCAATTATGCATAAAGTATGCAAAGTAAAACACATTTAAGCCTTAATGAATGATTAATATTAAAGGCTGAGGTAAAATACAGCCGGCAATCTGAAGGATGGTTCAAGGGCATTTAACCAATCTCAGTTCATATTACAGATCGGGATTTATCCAACCAAGCAGATGAGCAAAATGTAAGTCTTTTTAAAAACTTCAGACTGAGGCACACACTATCAAAATTGAGCTCAAACTGTAACACAGTGAATAATTGTATTTTCACTGTAATAATTCCACTTGTGGAGCCTGTTTTGTATTTCACAGCAGTATCCAACCTCTCTGTCTGATTCTGTTTTCCTTTTACTCTATTAAGTCCAACACGTAAACTTATTTTTACATGTTTTACAATCTGTTCTGCTTTTTAAAATGGAAACTCATAATAGCTATAGAGATAACTGTTCAAGATTTGCAATCATAGCTTGTTTTTCTAATGTGCTTCAGTTATATCCTTAGTCTTTGATGTATTTTTACATAGTAAAACATGATGCTCATAGCATTATTTTTGCAGAGATTGAAACCGGACAAAGTTAATAGTAGAAAGGCTGTGGCTACATACAGGTAATTCTGCAGATAATAAAACTCTCTCAAAGCTGTAAATTGTCCCTGTAAAGTTCCTTTGCATGACATGTTGTAAACTGGTGGTATATAAATGAACTGAATAGAATTGAAATAAAAGTCTTAAGACTGGGTAAATCATCTTCCAGTAGGACAATTACCCAGACAAGGAGACAGAACTATCAGAGATTGCTTTAGGTAAAATGGATTCGAACTCAAAGCCTCAACGGCATGTCTCCTGAAGCTTCTAGTTGCCCTACAACCTGATTTAAATGACAAAGCTACTTCACTGTCACTCAGTCAAGCTCTACAGAGCTCTGCTAATGAGCTTGTATTTGATTCAGATGTTCTGAAGCAGAGGCAGTTTTAAAAGCTGCAGGACACCAGCTCTCAAGCACTTGAGTTTGAGACCAATGCTCTAGATCAAAGTCAATGCATTAATTAAAATTAGTTAACTCATGCCAAGCTAGTACGTAGTTACATAGCCCAGTGTTGTTTCAAAGCATGAGCTCAGTAGGGCTCAATATGAGGGCACACACACAGTTTTTTTGCTTTATTTTTGGAAATCTAAAAAAATAAGATCTATAAAATAAATTCAAAAGGGGAAAAAACAACAAAAATGCACAAACACATTGAAATCTTTCGCAGTGTCAGACACATAACTAACATATCCTTGTACTACATTTTGACACTTGGACCATTGAAGGCCTCTTATGCTATGACAGACATACATGCACACACACAAGATTCATTCATTCAACTTGAGAGCTCCTTCAGTGACAGACTGCTGCACCCTAAAAGCACCAGGAAACATTATCACAGATCCTTCCTCCCAGCAGCTGTAAGACTTTATAACCATATTTTTTCCAACAACCTCAATAAGTTGTTACATTCATCCTGATTTTGTACAGTTTGTGTCTTAGTCACTTAAATAACATGCTGCTCTCATGTAAAAATGTCCACAGCTCTATATTGATTATTTATTCTTGAGATGACAGCACAGTTTTTATATTTGTTAAAACAATGTACAGTACAGTATTTTATTTTTATTTATTTTTATATACTTTATAAGGTCCACATTTGTGTGACCACTTTTGCTGTTGCAAAACCACAGTTTCCCCATTGTTGTACAATAGAGATTTTAAATAGATTCAAATAAGTTGCAAAACCAGTCAGAAATTATTAATATGACACTTCTTTTTTGTTTCTATACATTTATTTCAATTTATTTGTTGAAATAACATTTTCATATACAAAAGATGAAGTAGAGCTTCACCACAATGATGCACTACCTCATTTTATTTGGCCCTTTCAGCCTTTTTGATTCATATCTACATGGCTATATGGAAAACCCTACTTTTCATTTGATTTCACCAGTTAATCTAAAAATGCTGACAAAAATAGTGTTTTAATTAATTTTCCTTTACCAAGTCAAGCCATTTCTTTTCAATATTTCATTAAGATAAACCCAAGTATGCCAATAACCGGCTCAGTTTATATGCTGCGCTGCTCCAGAAACAGCCCCATTCAGTAATCACACGCAACCCTCCACTTTGACTTACAGCCCGATCACACAAAACTCAATCATTTCTGAAGCCACTATTGGTCTCGACAACGGGCTAATTGGATGGCTGACCCTGCTGATTGAAACAGTCCACTCAGCAGTTTGAAAAGCTAATTCTATCAGCAAATATATAACACAAACCAAGAGCTGTCAGTTGTCAGTAATTTACAGAAGACTGACATGCGTATTAAAAGGAAAATAAGATCCACTGCTCCTTGGAACAGACTGGGAAATAATCAACATCTCTACTGGAGAGCAAACAGGCAAATAAAGGGGATCTAACGAAGCACAACAAAACCCTAAAACAAATTCTGAAACAGTTATTTGATAAAAAGATCAAATCAAGACTACTATATCTGAAATATTCTGCGCACCAGCAGTACAAATGTGAGATCCATAAGCTTAACCATTCCTGCAAATGTACATTTATTCATTACTGTTGAATGTGAGTCGCATGGTAGCCAACTTGTAGAAGAATTTGTCTCCCTCCAGATATGTTTAATATATGATATTTTTTGTCAGCTAGGTATACTGGTTGCTTGAAAAGGAGTCTTTTATGTCGCTGTGAAGGGCTCCTTTAAAGAAGAGTTTTTATTTCAGCTGAATTTTATATAATGTGAAATTGGCCTTTGTGTGATTTTGTGATATTAAATTCATTTGGTCAGCATCGGTTTCCACCCTGGACTTATCCCAGAGATTCAATTTTCAACAATCACAGTTCTCTGTTTCTTTATTTGTCGATATAAGCTCTTGCTGTGGTTCACTTAAAGGTTTAGTGGATGATTTTCTTTTTACTGGTGGATCATCAAAGTAATTGGTCCTTGTAAGTGTCTATTTTTTTGGTGACATGTTTATGTAAGGCCGTCCCATGTGCTCGTCCCCATTTTCAGTTTACTGGTGGTGAGTCTGACATAGTGGAAAAATTTAAAATCTTCTTTTGGAAAGTAAGCTTGTATGAATGATGCAGCGGTACAGAGTTAACAGAGTTGTGCATGTGCATTTTTTCCCTCTAAAGTGGAGAGGGCAGGTCTTTTCAAAAACATACTAAAGTCCTCCTCTATACCTAACCCCCAACATCACAAAAATGGCTTAGTTATCTTTTTGACTAAAGGGTATTAAAATAACCTTTTTCTTACTTGCAATATTTCTGTTGATCAGAATGATTTGTGGCTATTAGAGATCTTTAAGGTTACTTCATGTTGTGAAAATTAGTTCTAGGTATAGGTGATGTTTCTAAAGGTTTGGCTGTAATCATTTCTGTATTTGGCTGCTAACATAAATCAAGCAAAGTAAAAAGTGAGATCTAGAAAATATGGTTAAGTAGCTATTTTAGAAATTATAAAGGGGTGGTAGAACTTTCATTAGAGCTTTCCTCCCCTTAATTAACAAAATAATAGCTGTAAAACTGCCATAACTATTTTGTATTTCACCGGTCTGATGTCAACATTTGTTTGTAGTTTTTAACATGTAGGGCCAAGACAAAAGGAAATCTTTTATGGGGTGAATACTTTTTTTTTAAATCTTCTACATAAAAAAAAAAAAAGAAATTCATAAGAAACATAAACCTACAAAATATATATATTGTTTTCAAATACCTATAGCAATACACACCTTAGGAGAGATGAAAAACTGTCATCCCTTCTGTGTTTTTAGTGGCTTAGTCCAGGCATCCCCAAACTCGGTCCTCAAGGCCCCCTGTCCTGCAGGTTTTAGAGGTTTCCTTGCTCCAGCACAGCTGATTTTAATTGAAAGCTGATTAACAGGCTTTTGGTCTACTGCAATCATTATAACTAGCTGTGCTGAAGCAGAGAAACCTCTAAAACCTGCAGGACAGGGGGCCTTGAGGACCGAGTTTGGGGATGCCTGGGCCTTAGTCAATTTAGTAATGACAAAAATTACTGTTATGTTTGAATATTAATATAAAACCTTTTATCTGTTTAAGGTTAAGAAAGGGATTTAATCACATGCATTAGCACATGCACAGCATTAATCATCATTTATTAATAATCTAAGACAAAGGAAAATACATATTTTACATGGGAAAAACATTTGGAAACACTAACATCAAATTTCAAGCTACCTAGCTGTGGTTCAAGGAAAAAGACTGTATTCAAAACTCTCAGGGGTGTTTGAGTGATGTTTTAAATGTGCAGCCCATTGCATGTACAGCTCAGCTTTTCAGTGATATAAGCTTTGAATCTTTACCCATTACTTAGAGGACTTCCTGATATGTTGTGGGTCATTGCATGGTCGACAGTCAGGAGGAAGTAAATTAAAATACACAGAAAACAAATTTAAAAATGCTGATGTTTAAATTGTGTGCCAGTGACCCTCATATGTGGAATTTTAGCCTTTTAACTGGTTATAAATGTGGATAGTGTAAGCCCCTTTTTTAAATTCTCCCAAGAAAAAGGATTAATTTAAAATTTTACAAAACTGATTTTTTATTGTATGTTACTTGAGTTTTCAACAACTGGCAAAATTACAAATATTCTTATTTTCAAATATTTCAGGGAAAACTAACAGGGCTTCTTTAGTGAGGGTGTTTTTTTTAGTATCCTCAAAAGAGAGTTTTAACTCATCTTTTTTCTGTCAGATGTAGCTGATTGGTAGACGTTGGTATGTTGTAGGTGGCAGTTCATCTTTCAGATCATTACCTCCTCTAATGAAGTCTTTCACTTTAGGCAGGCTAGAACAGATGAAAGAACATTTTGTACAATTATAGCTTTGGTCAAGAAGTTGCCATTGTTAACTGATGAAGAATTAAAGCAAGACATGAATCATTTTTTTCTGTATCTTTATAGCACTTTCTTGCAGGTGCCATTTATATTAGATTTTTTTCCTTTGCCAAATATAAATATGATGACAATAAAAAGAAAACTTTTTAAACATTCTGAAAGTTTTATTAGATGACTGTGAACAATTTTAAATTTCTAGGAGATTTTGTAATATATATGAAGGTTATTTTCTTCCTGTGCCTGAGCTGAAATGACTGTCTATTGATCTTTTACAGGCTCCTTCTAAATGCTACTTAGGATCCATTCTTTTATGGTTTTGCATCTCCGGTCAACACAGAGATAAATGGTGAGTTGCTTTACTTTTCCATATTTGGCCTGCAATCTAATTATTTATACTGATAGCTCCTGTTCACACTTCGGGGAGGTGTAGTTGCCACAGAATTGTGAAGATGCTGGGCTTGAGTTTTTAACACTGCATCAGCTCAAATGCATCAGAAGAAAAAAAATATAAAATTTCCCTCATATAACTGCTTGCGGAATCTTTAGTCTAAATAGACACAATCCATCCAATTCACTCACGCTGAGAATTTAAAAAAGTAAAACCTTGCCGGTATATTATGACAACTTCTTACGACAGACACATTTTTGTGATTCTAGATCAAATGGTTAAATGGGAAGTGGCCTGTTCTTATACATTTTCTGTAGTCAGGTGACTCCAAAGCGCTTTACACTACATTCACACTACAAAAAATCAAAATCTTGATAAGTCATTTTTTTTTTTTTTTTTTTAAACAATACTTTATTGTCTTTTAGAAACAAGACAAACAACAACAATTCAGCACAGCAAAGTCTAATACAAAATATGAAATGTCCAGCAAAATGTCCGGTATATGAATTTCAAATACACATCAGGGTCAAAACCTATACTCCATATGATAAATCAAGGAAAAGATAAACAAAAACAATCAAACATAATGTTTAAAGACAAACTGTGATCCCCCTTTGTGTAATAGCTCGGCAAGCTCACT
>NW_015151034.1:482459-485795 GCF_000732505.1 Cyprinodon variegatus | reverse complement strand
GAATGCCAATCATCAAATACACTAATGCCCATACCTGGAGGGAAAGCCTGGTTCCGAATTAGAGGTTGCAATGCACTAGAAAAACCTCGATAAGTCATTTTTTTCTTAAAATAAGTGCATTTGTTCTTGAATTGAGGAGATAAAAGAGACATTTTGCCAATGGAACAAGATAATTTACAATTAAAATAAGAAAACACAATTGCATCGTCTAATTTAAAGTAACCATTATCTAATTATCTTATTTTAAGAGTAAAAATACTGCTTCCATTGGCAAACTATCTCATTTACCTACTCAAATCAAGGGTAAATTATTTCTAGATCGTTTTTCAAGTGCAGCTATTTACCCATTCATACACACAGTTTTACACTGATGGTGGTGAGCTACATTGCAGCCATAGCTGCTCTGGAGCAAAATGACAGAAGCGATTCTATATCAAAAGCAGATGATTTGATAATTAACTGCATACATATGCAATGGTTATTACAGAAGCAAAGTGTAAGAATTTTATTGTAAAAATAACTAAAATATCTGATTTGTCACCCAGGATGGAAGTAAAATTCCCTATATCCATGTCCTTTCCATCAACAATATCTTAGTCAAGAGTTTCTCATTTTAAACCTAGGATTACAGAAATTACTTTGGTGGATTGTGCAGCCTGTGTTTATGTCCTGGTTACTCAACTACTGATATGAGAGTTTCCAGAGTTTCTGAGAAAGACTGCAGCAACTGGTATTTTGTGTGGGCAAAAAAAAAAAGGCACCAGACTGCAAACATGAAGCCAGCAAGAGATATTATTAAATATAATAGCATTTAACAGTGTAAACACCCTTTTGTAATGTAGAAAGGTTGTGGTGGGGAATAACTACTTTATTAGAGAAAGAAAATTCGGTTTCATAGGAACGCAGGATGAGCTGCAGGAATACATACTGGTCGTGTTAATTGTGTTAATGCCAGATCTGAGCTGCTCAACGTGGTCGCATGATGCTCTGCTAGCATGATGCAAAGCTATTTTTAAAAGATCTTAATATTGGATTAAAGTTTTTTGAATGCATTTTTCTTCTCTGGTGGATTAACCAGGAGAGAGCTACACAGAGAAGAGCAGCAATTAGGGCGTTTTATCGACATTAATATATTTATAGTCTTTGGCGCTCAGACCCTGGCAGAAGATGTCAGTGATGAATGCAGTTGATCAGGGTAGATCAGGGTTAGAGACGCCTTTCCCTGCCAGAATCTGAGTGGAGGGAGGCTGAAGAATGAGGGGAGCAGAAAGGATGCTGGTAGAATGGATGTGGTGATTGGGAGGAGAAGGGTTGCACCCAGCTAGATAGCAGGAATGACCTCTTACTGTAAAAGCAACATTGACTGGTGCCAAGGCAAAGAGCTGCGCTGGTTGGCTGGAACTGGGCTCAAGGAAAGGTAATTGGTAGGCGGTAGGGGGCCTTCCAAATTAGATTTACTACAAGCCTTTTTTACGAGTTTTGTGCCACCCAGAAAAGTTATAAGGAATATTGAATATTGATTGAACAAAAATACAGCTCCGATAAACCTGTGAAGCAGAGCAGGAGCTTCAAAAGACATCCTGGACCTCTTTCTGATACAAGTCTAAATCTTAAGGGTTTTGATTGTGTTAATTTTGTTTTGAAAGCTGAGCCTCATAAGCTAATGGTGAAGAGACCAGATGATAATGGTTTTTTTTGCAATATTTGTAACAATATGACAAACGTCCTCTCAATAAGGTTTAAAAAGTAATATGACACTTTCATGACATTTATTTGGTTGATCCCTCATGCCATTTGATTGTTAAAATGGGACAAAAAAGTTAATTTAAAAGAAGTTCTCTGAAGCTGCTGGCCATCAGGTCCTTTGTCTAAACCAGGCATGCCCAAAGTTAGTCCTGGGGGGCCGATGTCCTGAAGGTTTTAGATGTTTCCCTGCTCCAGCACAGCTGATTTTCATTAATGGTTGATTAACAGGCTTCTGCTGAACTACAATCATCAGAATAAGCTGTTTGCAAGCAAACCTCCAAAATGTGCAGGACAGTGGTCCTCAAGGAATGGCTTTGGACATGCCTGGTCTAAACGAAATCAAGGGCTGCTCAGCTAAACAGTTTGTAGCACTGTTGCCTTGCTGTGGGAAGGTCCGGAATTCGATTTCTGGCCCAGGACCTTTCTCTATGGAGTTGGCATGCTCTCGCCATGTTTGTGTGATTTCTCTCCAGCTTCTCTGGCCTTCTCCTACAGTCTAAAAGCATTACTACTGGGTTAAGCAGTCAATGGGTGAGAGGCAGGGTACACCCTGGACAGGTTACCTGTCCATCGCAGATAAGTTTATTAATATAATAAAAGTTTATTAATAATATTGATATTAATATTTTGATTAAAAAAAATATCTGTTAGGTCTTTGTTCAATAGGCAATGTTCATTTCAATATGTTTTAATAAATATTTAACCAGGCTTAATAAATATTTAACCCTTGGCTTGTAGCAAATTTTGTGTTTTTGGCCCTCAATGTATTTGGCATCTCCTGAGAGAGGTATCTGAAAAAGATGTCTGAACCACCTCAGTTGACTCCTTTCGATGTGAATGACAAGTAGCTCTACTCCAAGCCCCTCCCGAACGATCGAGGACCCGGCCATCCTGTAGAGAAAAATCATTCAGCTGTTTGCCTCAGGGATCTTGTACTTTTTAGTCATGATCCTGATTTCATGTACAATAGGTGAGGGTAGCAGTGCAGACTGACTGGTAAATCAAAAGCTTTGCCTCTTTTTTGTGAAATTGTGTTTTCATAAGTCTCGGACTGATTGCCATTCAACTGACTGAAAATGATTTCACCGACAAACTGACAGCTAATCTTTGATGTCTGTGCTCTTTTGCTGCTCACAGCATTCAATATTGAAGAATTCCTCATTAAAAAAAGATGAGTTTCCCTTTATCTCCTTTTAGGACCTCTGATAATGTTTTAGACCAAACATTAAGAGAATTGAACAGTCTTAGGGGCATTAAGATAGTCAACTTTTAAGTCTACATAAAATTTTCAATGTTTCTGTTTTTACTTTGAAGCAGTTAGACAAAATCTCCAGAGAAGCCCATATTTATGCAAATTTGATGAAATTATTTATTGGTCTTTTAAATATACTCAAAGAATTTTTTTCCAAAATATTATACATCTGAAATAATACATCTAAATGTGAACATCCACTTTTATCAAGCCGCAAAAACTTCAAAAACATATTTGGAAACTTGCCCAGCGACTGCATTCACTCTAGTTACTAAAAAATCTCAATGAAGCCTCAGCAATTTACCCAGTCATCACTTATATGTTGACTGGTACAACAG